>NC_135211.1:53044627-53222127 GCF_052324685.1 Brachyhypopomus gauderio
TACTGTAAACACCACCCTTACCCCGCCTCTCCTCTTCAAACCCATCTGTAAACACCACCTATACCTCCACCCTCTCCTCTTCAAACCCATCTGTAAACACCACCCCTACCTCCACCCTCTTCTCTTCAGGCCCATCTGTAAACACCACCTGTACCTCCACCCTCTCCTCTTTAAACCCGTCTGTAAACAACACCTGTACCTCCACCCTCTCCTCTTTAAACCCGTCTGTAAACAACACCTGTACCTCCACCCTCTTCTCTTCAGGCCCATCTGTAAACACCACCTGTACCTCCACCCTCTCCTCTTTAAACCCGTCTGTAAACAACACCTGTACCTCCACCCTCTCCTCTTTAAACCCGTCTGTAAACAACACCTGTACCTCCACCCTCTTCTCTTCAGGCCCATCTGTAAACACCACCTGTACCTCCACCCTCTCCTTTTCAAACCCTTCTGTAAACACCACCTGTACCTCCACCCTCTCCTCTTCAAACCCATCTGTAAACACCACCTGTACCTCCACCCTCTCCTCTTTAAACCCGTCTGTAAACACCACCTGTACCTCCACCCTCTCCTCTTCAAACCCATCTGTAAACACCACCTGTACCTCCACCCTCTCCTCTTTAAACCCGTCTGTAAACACCACCTGTACCTCCACCCTCTTCTCTTCAAACCCATCTGTAAACACCACCTGTAACTCCACCCTCTCCTCTTTAAACACATCTGTATACACCACCCCTACCTCCACCCTCTCCTCTTCAAACCCATCTGTAAACACCACCTGTACCTCCACCCTCTCCTCTTTAAACCCGTCTGTAAACACCACCTGTACCTCCACCCTCTCCTCTTTAAACCCGTCTGTAAACACCACCTGTACCTCCACCCTCTCCTCTTTAAACCCATCTGTAAACACCACCTGTACCTCCACCCTCTCCTCTTCAAACCCTTCTGTAAACACCACCTGTACATCCACCCTCTCCTCTTCAGGCCCATCTGTAAACACCACCCCTACCTCCACCCTCTCCTCTTTAAACCCATCTGTAAACACCACCCTTACCCCGCCTCTCCTCTTCAAACCCATCTGTAAACACCACCCTTAGCCCACCTCTCCTCTTTAAACCCATTTGTAAACACCACCCCTACCTCCACCCTCTCCTCTTTAAACACATCTGTATACACCACCCCTACCCCTTCTCTCCACCTTGTCCCCTATATCAGTATAGTATATAAGATTTTTCCATGGTCAGTCTTAAATGTTTAATTTTAAAAAACATCAGCTCAGTCCATGCAAAATTAATTTGTCATAAATGCTGATAGGACATATAGCAAGCAGGAACTTAACTGATATTTATATTATATTAAAGGAATTATCCTATAATGTTATGTATTATGTATGTGTGTTTGAGGTATGTAGATGATATGGGCTTTAGGTCCACTTACACATTTACTTTCATATCTGAAATATACCAAGTTAGTAACTGCAGGAGGAGGAATTAGTTTTAATTGAGATTAAAATTTCTGCTCATACATGCTTTTTAATATTCATTTGCCTATTCTCTAAACATAGGACAGGAAGACTGGGCATGTGACCTGAGATAGTAAAACTAGTTTAATCTCAGATTCAGCAGAGACGCAGAGAGAGACCCAGGGAGACATTTAATTTACATCCCACTCAAAGGGTTAAAGATGAAGCCACATGCCTGACGCAGAAGGGCAGGCAGAGGGGAGGGACCCCCAACTCAGCAGATTTAATCCACCTAACACTAAATCTCAACCTCGTTCTAAACACTGAGGGTGCGCATTCCTTAAACCAATCCTCAACAAGGTTCAGCAATAGGCTGTTACTTAAATCACTTCTGATTGGTTGGATAATGTGAAGTTCTAACTAAGTGAAAGCTCTCAGTTCTAAACCGATTTCTAAATACACATAATCATTATGAATAATTCAGATAAACTTTCAGAATAAACCATCAATTAGTGCAGAATACATCTAACCAGATCACCACTAACCAGATCACCAGAAATCTGTTCACCTCTAACAGATCCTGTGTAAGTAGCATTGCCCTGTGACCCTCCCCCCTTTTCTCCAGCAGACTGCAAACTCAGAGGGTTAAAACCTGGCACGGCCTATGAAAAAGAAAAAATTTTTAATTCATCCATCTGTAATTTTATACTGTTGGATCATCAAATGTTCCTCGCTGTGTTATGAAGTGTCTCATTGCAACAATAAGGTCCCTTTAACATTTACTGTTACGCTGAAGATTTCTATCAGTAATTGTGTTTTCTACTGTGTTATGACATATGCTGTTATCTGACCACAGCATATGACTGTGACTGCAATTGTTTTTGTTGTAAAATTGTATTTTGTATGTAAAATTTGTATGTCAAACTAATGCAGCTATATCCTTTAATCTCAAATTTAACTACATCTATGATTCTCTCTATGATTCTCAAGTGAAACCTGAAGGGGTCTAGACTGTATATCTCTGTCGTGGTCTAGACTGTACATCTCTATATTTAGGTCTCCTCTAGACCTCGAGCTCTCTACACACACAGGGCTCAGACTGCAGTTCTCAGCTCTGCTGGTAGAGGGCGTGCAGTATCTGTGTTCTGTTGTCCTTCGTCTAGGGTTCTTCAACCCCCTGCCCTAGTCTCTGCCCCCTCGCTCTCTGAGAGCAAGCCCTCATGTTTTCACAATCTTGATGTTTGCTGACCCTTGAATCTGTCACCCCTAGAGTACTCAAATGCCCTGAATCTGTCAGACCTAGAGTATTCATATGTCCTGAATCTGTCACCCCTAGAGTACTCAAATGCCCTGATTCTGTCACCCCTAGAATACTCACACTCAATGAATCTGTCACCCCTCAAATGCCCTAAATCTGTCAGACCTAGAATATTCATATGTCCTGAATCTGTCACCCCTAGAGTACTTACATACCCTGAATCTGTCACCGCTCAAATGCCCTGAATCTGTCACCCCTAGGGTACTCATACACCCTGAATCTGTCACCCCTAGAGTACTCACACTCAATGAATCTGTCACGCCTCAAATGTCCTAAATCTGTCAGACCTAGAGTATTCATGTGTCCTGAATCTGTCACCCCAAGAGTACTTACACACCCTGAATCTGTCACCCCTAGAGTACTCACACGCCCTAAATCTGTCACCCCTGAAATGCCCAGAATATGTCACCCCTAGAGTACTCACATGCCCTGAATCTGTCACCCCTAGAATACTCACATGTCTTGAATCTGTCACCCCTGAAATGCCCTGAATCTGTCATCCCTAGAGTACTCACATGCCCTGAATCTGTCACCCCTAGAGTACTTACACACCCTGAATATGTCACCCCTGAAATGCCCTGAATCTGTCACCCCTAGAGTACTCACATGCCCTGAATCGGTCACCCCTAGAGTACTCACACACCCTGAATATGTCACCCCTAGAGTACTCACACACCCTGAATCTGTCACCCCTAGAATACTCAAATGCCCTGAATCTGTCACCCCTAGAGTACTCAAATGCTCTGAATCTGTCACCCCTAGAGTACTCACACACACACTGAATCTGTCACCCTTAGAGTACTCACACACCCTGAATCTGTCACCCTTAGAGTACTCACTCACACACCCTGAATCTGTTACCGTAACAACTGTTACTGTAACCTTCAGTCAGAGCTATAGCAACCATTTTGGTTCTATTAGCCCAGAGTTGCAAGAGCCAAAATGGTCGCATTTAGTCATCTAAGTGTTACTAGGATGATCCATAGAAGTTTATGTTGGTCTCCCTCCCTGTTCTGTTACTGTGTGTGCGTGTTGTGCAGAATATCAAAGCAGACACTGACACTCTCCACTCTCTTCTTTCTTCCTCTCTCTCTTTTCTCCATTCAACCTTTTCCCCGAACATTTTTGTTCCACAATTCTTTTATTCTTTCCCTCCCACGTTACCCCCTTTCTGTGTCTCACTCCCCCCCTCTGTCTGTCTATCTCTCTCCCCCTCTCTCTGTCTGTCTGTCTCGCTCTGCCCCCCCCACCCCCTGTCTCTCTCTCTCTCTCTCTCTCTCTCTCTCTCTCTCTCTCTCTCTCTCTCTCTGTCTCCCTCTCTCTCCTCCCATAGGACGCCAGCTCACGATCTTTAACAGCCAGGCGTTCATAAAGGTGGGCGGTGGTGAGAAGGGCCGGCACTTCCAGGGTCAGCTCTCGGGCCTCTACTACAACGGCCTGCAGGTGCTGAAGCTGGCGGCCGAGGGCGACCCCAACGTGCATGTGCAGGGCAACCTGCGTCTGGTGGGGGACGTGCCCTCCGTCCTCAACACAGACACCACCTCCACCACCCCGCTGGCTGACATGTCCACCACCATCATGGAGACCACCACGACCATGGCAACCACCACCACCCGCAAACAACGTTCTCCCACAATGAGAGACAGTGTCACACAGGTGAGATGGACGGGGAGTGACAGTCTGGGTGTACTGGGTGTAAAAAACACATGCTGAGCACCAAGGTGTTTTTTTCCCCTTTTTTGGCACTGAGTTATTATTATTATTATTATTATTATTATTATTATTATTATTATTATTATTAATAATAATAATAATAATAATAATAATAATAATAATAATAATAATAATAATAATTACAGCTTGATTGCTGTGTGAATGTTAACATTAGAAGGCAGAAAGGGCAGTTAGAGGTGGCCACTAAGTGAGAGAGGGATACACACTGATAGAGAGTTTCTGTGTTTGAGTTTGAGAAAGTGGAAGAGAAATCTTTCAGTGGGAAATATTTAAAACTGGCCTCACCCATAAGCATGTGTAGATGAGACCAAGGCCTGGCAGTCTCAACTTTCCCTTTCTCTCTTCATCTCTTCTTCCCTCCCACTCTTTCTCTTTCCCTCTCTCTCTCTCTTTCTCTTTCCCTCTCCCTCTCTCTCTCTCTCTCTCTCTCTCTCTCTCTCTCTCTCTCTCTCTCTCTTCTCTGCCCTATGCATTCAGTAAAAGTGAAAGTGAGGCAACTTTGGTGATGTTGTGGCTCCAAATTAAATAGAAGGTCAGAGCTCTTATTTCTCCCAGTGTGGGCACGGAGTGACTATTAACCTGTGTGCCACCAGCTCTCGGCCAATCGGATGCCGGCACAGCTTTGATTGGCCATTTTCATTCCTTACTGTGACTCCTGTTGTCACGCCACAGCTCAATGAGCAGCCCGGTGTGATGTTTAACGTGGTGTTTACCATCCGGGCGGCAAACTGTTCACAGCTGCCTGAAAGAAAGAATGAAAGAATGTGAATTGTTGCAGATGCTGTTGAAATGTTGAAGTGAACCTGATATAGTTATATATTAACAATATAGTTATGAATTATGCATGCTATGCAAAATGAATTTTGAAAATGTAGCACAAAATTTATAGTTTAAGCTCTTCAGATATAGCAGGCTGTTTAATCCTAACTCTGACCCTAACTCTAACTCTAATCCTAACCCGGACTATGACCCTGATCTTATTTCTGCATCAAAACCCAGTTACAAACAGAACTGAATAGTTTGGGGTAGACTTGCTAACACTTTCTTTTATCAGAGAGAGAGGATTTCAGTTGTGCACAAGAGCAAAATTTCATTAGTGTGTTTAATGATAATATAAAATCAAATAAAAATAACTAAGTAGCATTTTTCAAAAGGAATTCCTGAGGAGGAATAAAAGGTGCTACCACACTGTATTTTTATTATTGTTGTAAAATAATGTAGTCTACAGGTTTTAGTATGTTCAGTAATATCAAGAATGACCTGTAGATGGCGCACTACACAGTGGTGTAGTTTTCCTAATGTAACGGGGTGACAGAAGCAGCAGACGTGGAATACGGTGCCGTGGAATCTTTAATGTCCACTGCACAGCATAAGACACACAAAAGGCAAAGGAGCGCTACACACACACAAAAGGCAAAGGAGCGCTACACACACACACAAAAGGCAAAGGAGCGCTACACATACACAAAAAAGGCAAAGGAGCGCTACACACACACAAAAGGCAAAGGAGCGCTACACACACACACACACAAAAGGCAAAGGAGTGCTACACACACACACAAAAGGCAAAGGAGCGCTACACACACACTCAAAAGACAAAGGAGCGCTACACACACACACACAACAGACAAAGGAGTGCTACACACACACACACACAAAAGGCAAAGGAGCGCTACACACACAGCGTGATGCAGTCACGACAGCAGAGGATGTTGCAGGCAGGTTCACTCCTCAATGTGCAAGAAATGCACAGCGTCGACTTGCAGGACCTGTGGGCTTAAGTGGGGTGTGAGCCTGATGAGGGACAGGTGCAGGTGATAGTGGAGTAAGTGTGGAATGTGAAGTGGGCGGCGCCCCTGTGGGGCTGGCACGACCTACCGTGACTCCTAAGAACAAAGAGAATGGTGTGATCTCATCTAACGGAATCTTAACAGAACCATCGTGAAGATGGTTTCAGTATGAATATGTACTGTAGTCATTAAGTATGTGTTTATTCAATGAATAACCAAAGTATATCAAACCAGCTGTTCTTCAGAAACATGTGTTATAGTTATCTTTAAAATCAAGCTATGGATAATTATTCCACCAAATGTAGCGCAATATACATGTATCAACACTATCAATTATAACAATATAAAATTACATTAAAAAATTACATGTACCTTAACTGTACTGTACTGTGTAATAAAGCTATAGAACTGTGTAACAAAACAAGCTAGCTATGTTAGCTAGGTACAGTAACTAGGTAAGCTGTGTTAGCTAGGTTAACTATGTTAGCTAGGTAAGCTAGGTTAACTAGGTAAGCTATGTTAGCTAGGTTAACTAGGTAAGCTATGTTAGCTGGGTTAGCTATATTAGCTAGCTAGGTTAGCAAGTGAGAGGAGGAGATCCACTATAAAAGTCAATTTCACAACCTTTGCTAAGTAATTACATACTGAAGGTCAACCAGTACTGCCACAGTTCCTGACACATAAGACTAATGAGTGTGACTCAAACCACCGGTGCTGATGTGGCTGTGGTTGCTAATAAAACAGTTGGGCACACACACAGTATCTATGTGTGTGAGTTCAGGAGATGCTGGGCCAGTGGATAGTGTTGCCACCTGTCCCGGTTTTCACGTGCCTGTCCCGGTTTTCCCGGGCTGTCCCGGTTTGTCCCGGTTTTTCGTCTTTTTAATATTCGGTCCCGGCAAAAAAACTAGGTTAGTTCAAACCATGAGCCAGACTGTTTCTGCACACTTTAAATCTGGTTTTTTTTCTCGCTGTGTCCATTTTAAACCCCTCCGGTAACGTTTTACGTTACGTTTACGTTCGCCACCCCGCGCTCAACAACTTACGTTCGCCGCTACACACCCCATCCCCCCCCCCCCCCCCCCCCCCCCCCCCGCTCAACAGATTACACTCGCTCAGTATGACAGTGTCCTTGTTTTTTGTCAGACCTAGGTGGCAACCCTAGCAGTGGACCAAACCACTATGTGGCTTATTAACAAATTAAATTTGTTCAATGCATGTAGGCGTATAAGGTTAGGCTTATTATGTAAGGGTTATATGGTTAAACTTATAGGGTTAGGGTTATAACGTTAGGATTATAGGGTTGTGGTTATTGCTTTGGGTTATAAGGTTAGGCTTATTACGCTAGCATTATAGGATTAGGTGTATAGGGTTTGGCTTATAGGGTTAGGCTTATAGGGATAGGCTTATTACATTAGGGTTATAGGATTAGGGTTATTACGTTTGCTGTTTGTCGTATGAGGAACTTTGCATCAGCCACAGTATGTCACATTCTGGTTAGGGTTAGGTTCACAGCCTGGTCCTCTGTCGGAAATATCTTGATTCTCTGGAAACCACTTCTAACTTCATCATTCACAAGAGTTCTGAGTCCACCATTCACTACAGTTCTGACTCCATCATTCACTACAGTTCTGACTACACCATTCACTACAGTTCTGACTACACCATTCACTACAGTTCTGAATACACCATTCACTACAGTTCTGACTTCACCATTAACTACTTTTCTGATTACATAATTCACTACAGTTCTGACTACATCATTCACTACAGTTCTGACTACACCATTCACTACAGTTCTGACTACACCATTCACTACAGTTCTGACTTCACCATTAACTACTTTTCTGATTACATAATTCACTACAGTTCTGACTACATCATTCACTACAGATCTGACTACACCATTTAATACAGTTCTAACTACACCATTCACTACAGGTCTGACTTCACCATTAACTACTTTTCTGATTACATAATTCACTACAGTTCTGACTACATCATTCACTACAGATCTGACTACACCATTTAATACAGTTCTGACTACACCATTCACTACAGTTCTGACTACACCATTCACTACAGTTCTGACTTCACAATTAACTACTTTTCTGATTACATAATTCACTACAGTTCTGACTACATCATTCACTACAGTTCTTACTTCATCATTCACTACAGTTCTGACTACACCATTCACTACAGTTCTGACTTCACCATTAACTACTTTTCTGATTACATAATTCACTACAGTTCTGACTACATAATTCACTACAGTTCTGACTACACCATTCACTACAGTTCTGACTTCACCATTAACTACTTTTCTGATTACATCATTCACTACAGATCTGACTACACCATTTAATACAGTTCTGACTACACCATTCACTACAGGTCTGACTTCACCATTAACTACTTTTTTGATTACATAATTCACTACAGTTCTGACTACATCATTCACTACAGATCTGACTACACCATTTAATACAGTTCTGACTATACCATTCACTACAGTTCTGTGCAGGAATCTCATCCATGTACCTTATTGTACATTTCCACATTACATATGTTCTTAAAAAGAATTTTAATCTCTTTCTCTTCTGTCTCTCCCTCCTCCTCTCCCCCGTCTCTTCTCTCCCTCCCCCTCTCCCCCCCCCTCCCCCTCTCCGCCCTCTCCTCCCCCTCTATCCTCTCCCTCTCCCCCCAGAACACAGATGATCTGCTTGTGGCATCTGCAGAATGCCCCAGCGATGATGAGGACCTAGAGGAGTGTGAGCCTGGTGGTGAGTTTATCTTACTAAGTCAGTGTGTATCAGTGGAGTGAACACACACACACATGCACACAAAAATTTACCCAAACCTGGAATGTACTCAATACAGCTGTGATTGGTCAGTATTGTCACCACCCAGTACTTTTATTTCTATGTTTTATACTGGACGATATTGTATTTTGCCTTCCACACGGTGGGCTAAATTAATTGGAATCTCTGTAGAGGGGAAACAAATCCCAGTGCTCAAATCTAAACCACATATAGTTAGTGTTTTAATAACTTGAAGAGCCAAACACGAGAACACCAGGCATTGTTAGGGTGTAATTACATCTGATGTTCTGGTCGTGTCACTGTTCAGTCAGCTGAAAGTCTGTGCTGTGTTTGGCTACCACAATAAATTAAATCTCAGATTAAAGCATGAGATTTATATTGTATCTTAAGCCTAATTAATTGTAAATATGAATAATGAATAAAATAATGCATGATTAATAATAACATGATTAATATATTAGATAAGTATTATTTCTTTTGGGGACAATGTTCAACTGGTTATGTTAGGCTGTGGTAGATTTCTAACTTCTGTCAAGTTCTATAGGCAAAACTACTGAAACCCCCAAAATGTTATGATATAACTAAAAGGCACTTAAAAAATCCTACACTTCTGGTTCATTTTAGATTCAACAGCTCCCTCTCCTGGTACATTTTAGAAGTTCACCCTGTGTTGTAAGTTTCTAGAGCACACATTAATAAAGCCAGAGGAAATATGATGTTTATCCAATCATGGCCTGAACTAAACTCTGTCTGGGAGAGATGTTGGTTTAGAATGGGAGAGTCTGTTGGGGAAATATGTTGAAATTCAGAATAAATTCTTCTTTAATAATTCATGATGATGCTTCAGAATGCTGTAGACAGAGAGATCTGTTACGTAGCAGCCCTGAAGTAACAAGCATTAAAAACTCGCTTAGGTAGGCATTTTCCTCACAGCATACAGCACCTCACCACCACAAAACATCAACTCTTGGACGCTTTTTTACACCCTGCATCATTCCGTTCTTTTTAGCATCACATTGGTCAGTGCCATCATCACCTCAGTGGACCGTCACTCTCATGCAATGAGCAGGACAGACCGGACCATTCTTCAGTACAATCAGGGCGTAAGTTTAGCTCAGATTCCAGCAGGTGTGCTAAGGCAGGGATCCCACACCTGAAGTTCTCTAACTACCAGTCTCCAGGGTTACAGACAATAATAATGGATAGCAACCCAACTTATAAGATAATTAGAAAGATACATAAATGCTTCGGGTGTAAGTGCTCATGATTTGTATGCGATGTGATAGCACAACAGTTTGCCTTAACTCTACATATGATTAGTTTCCTGTTTGAATGCTCACTTGGCTTTAGAACATCATGTAAGTTCATTGAGAGGCACAGAGAGAACACAGAGCCAACAAACATATGATGGGAATGTGGGAGTTAACATAAAAATATGAGAGTCAATGTAAACAGATCTGACTCATAGAGGCACTCTACAGAGGAAGAGAAGGAGAGAGAGAGAGAGAGAGAGAGAGAGAGAGAGATGGACAAGGAGACAGAGGAGGAAGTGGAATGGAGGATTAGGAAGAGAGAGAGGAGATGGAGGAGATAGATTCCCCAGCTTTGACCACAGCATATTCCTGTGGAACCTGCCTTATGTCCCATGGAAACAGCTCATCAATTTTGCCACATCCCAGTCCCAATCTCAACAGGCTTATTAACCTCTGCCCTCGTTAGACAGCCCTAATTACATTAATCTAATGAAGCTTGACTGAGGGTTCTCCTTGCTAACGAGCTGAGAGTACAATGCTGTATACGGTCTTCCTTCAAACTTTCTGTAGTCAGACATATCCCACGCAACCAAATACACACACACACACACACACACACACACACACACACACACACACACACACACACAGGTGTGGATACAAACACAAGACAGGACACCATCAAGTAAAGAGAGCTGAGGTAAATGAGAAAGACAGACTGAAGGGGGCGGTGGAGAGCAGAGAAATAACCAATATAAGGAGAACTGTAATATAAGAACGGTCTAGCCATGTCCCAATCTTGCCTTTACTATCATCATCTGTTTCATGTTTTACGCATGTTTCATTCACACTGTTCCTTTACACAGAAAGAATTGTGATCAGGCAACACTGGTAGAGAGGATAACATAATTGACTATAAAAGTGAAATGTAGTGTGTTGAGTGACATTTACAAAATTCACTATATAATAAAAAGGTTATGCACTTGTGTTGGAGGTCTGTGTGTTGTGAGACTCACACACTGCACTATATTGGGTTATTCTGTTCCTCAACATCAGCCTTGAAGAGCCTGTGTTCTCAGAGATCTAGCAGACACATCAGGAAGAAGCACATCTCCCTCTCACCTCATCTTCTCAGCTCACCTCCCTCTCACCTCTTCTCCTTCTCACCTCACCTCCCTCTCAGCTCATCTCCCTCTCAGCTCAACTCCCTCTCACCTCATCTCCCTCTCAGCTCACCTCCCTCTCACCTCATCTCCTTCTCACCTCACCTCCCTCTCAGCTCATCTCCCTCTCAGCTCACCTCCCTCTCACCTCATCTCCCTCTCACCTCATCTCCTCAGCTCACCTCCCTCTCACCTCATCTTCTTCTCAACTCATCTCCCTCTCAGCTCAATTCCCTGTCAGCTCACCTCCCTCTCACCTCATCTCCTTTGCAGCTCACGTCACTTTTACCTCTTATTCCTCTAAGCTCACCTCCATCTCACCCCATCTCCTTCTCAGCTCACCTCCCTCTCACCCCATCTTCTCAACTCATCTCCCTTTCACCTCATCTCCCTATCAGCTCAATTCCCTGTCAGCTCACCTCCCTCTCACCTCATCTCCTTTGCAGCTCATCTCCCTCTCACCTCATCTCCCTCTTAACTCACCTCCCTCTCACCTCATCTTCTCAGCTCACCTCCCTCTCACCTCATCTCTCTCTCAGCTCACCTCCCTCTCACCTCATCTCCTTCTCAGCTCTTCTCCTTCTCAGCTCACCTCCCTCTCACCCCATCTTCTCAACTCATCTCCCTTTCACCTCATCTCCCTGTCAGCTCACCTCCCTCTCACCTCATCTCCTTTGCAGCTCATCTCCCTCTCACCTCATCTCCCTCTTAACTCACCTCCCTCTCACCTCATCTTCTCAGCTCACCTCCCTCTCACCTCATCTCTCTCTCAGCTCACCTCCCTCTCACCTCATGTCCCTCTCACCTCATCTCCTTCTCAGCTCTTCTCCTTCTCAGCTCACCTCCCTCTCACCTCATCTCCCTCTCAGCTCACCTCCCTTACCTAATCTTCCTCTCAGCTCACCTCCATCTCACCTCATCTTCTTCTCAGCTTACCTCCCTCTCATCTCACCTCCTTCTCAGCTCACCTCCCTCTCACCTCACCTCATTCTCAGCTCACCTCCCTCTCACCTCACCTCCATCTCAGCTCACCTCCCCCTCACTTCATCTTCTCAGCTCACCTCCTTCTCACCTCATTTCCCTCTCACCTCCCTCTCACCTCACCTCCTTCTCAGCTCACCTCCCTCTCAGCTCACCTCCCTCTCACCTCATCTCCCTCTCAGTTCTCCTCCCTCTCACCTCATCTCCTTCTCATCTCATCTCCCTCTCAGCTCACCTCCCTCTCACCTCATCTCCTTCTCACCTCATATCCCTCTCAGCTCAACTCCCTCTCACCTCATCTCCCTCTCAGCTCACCTCCCTCTCACCTCATCTCTCTCTCAGCTCACCTCCCTCTCACCTCATCTCCCTCTCACCTCATCTCCTTCTCAGCTCACCTCCCTCTCACCTCATCTCCCTCTCAGCTCACCTCCCTTACCTAATCTTCCTCTCAGCTCACCTCCATCTCACCTCATCTTCTTCTCAGCTTACCTCCCTCTCAGCTCACCTCCCTCTCATCTCACCTCCTTCTCAGCTCACCTCCCTCTCACCTCACCTCATTCTTAGCTCACCTCCCTCTCACCTCACCTCCATCTCAGCTCACCTCCCCCTCACTTCATCTTCTCAGCTCACCTCCTTCTCACCTCATTTCCCTCTCACCTCCCTCTCACCTCACCTCCTTCTCAGTTCACCTCCCTCTCAGCTCACCTCCCTCTCACCTCATCTCCCTCTCAGTTCTCCTCCCTCTCACCTCATCTCCTTCTCATCTCATCTCCCTCTCAGCTCACCTCCCTCTTACCTAATCTCCCTCTCAGCTCATCTTCTTCTCACCCACCTCATCTCCTTCTCAGCTCACCTCCCTCTCACGTCCTCTCCCACTCAGCTCACCTCATCTCCTTCTCATCTCATCTCCCTCTCAGCTCAACTCCCTCTCACCTCATCTCCCTCTCAGCTCACCTCCCTCTCACCCTATCTCCTTCTCAGCTCACCTCCTTCTCACCTCATCTCCCACTCAGCTTACCTCCCTCTTACCTAATCTCCCTCTCAGCTCATCTTCTTCTCACCCACCTCATCTCCTTCTCAGCTCACCTCCCTCTCACGTCCTCTCCCACTCAGCTCACCTCATCTCCTTCTTACCTCATCTCCCTCTAACCTCATCTCCCTCTCAGCTCACTTCATCTACTGCTCAGCTCACCTCCCTCTCACCTCACCTCCTTCTCAGCTCACCTCCCTCTCACCTCACCTCCTTCTCAGCTTACCTCCCTCTCACCTCATCTCCCTCTCAGCTCACCTTCATCTCACCTCATCTCCTTCTCACCTCATCTCCTTCTCAGTTCACCTCCCTCTCACCTCATCTTCTTCTCAACTCATCTCCCTCTCACCTCATCTCCTTTGCAGCTCACCTCCCTCTCACCCCATCTCCCTCTCAGCTCACCTCCCTTACCCCATCTTCCTCTCAGCTCACCTCCATCTCACCTCCTTCTCCTTCTCAGCTTACCTCCCTCTCACCTCATCTCCCTCTCAGCTAACCTCCCTCTCACCTCATCTCCCTCTCAGCTAACCTTCCTCAGCTCACCTCCATCTCACCTCATCTTCTCAGCTCACCTCCATCTCACCTCATCTTCTCAGCTCACCTCCCTCAGCTCACCTCCATCTCACCTCATCTTCTCAGCTCACCTCCCTCTCACCTTATCTCCTTCTCAGTTCACCTCCCTCTCACCCCACCTCCTTCTCAGTTCACCTCTGTCTCACCTCATCTCCCTCTCAGCTCACCTCCCTCTCACCTCATCTCCTTCTTACCTCATCTCCCTCTCACCTCATCTCCCTCTCAGCTCAACTCCCTGTCAGCTCAACTCCATCTCACCTCATCTCCTTCTCAGCTCACCTCCATCTCAGCTCACTTCCCTCTCACCTCATCTCCCTCTCAGCTCACTTTTGTCTCACCTCATCTCCCACTCACTGTTATTATTGACTTATTACTCTTCACTATTATCTTTCACTGTTACTGGTAAAATACATGTAGAATGAACAGTCTATGTAACATATACTGCAGTTCTTGGCTGCTGAGTCTGAACCTCTCACCTGGTTTACTGGTGTTTCATGAGGCATTACTGACCAATCACCACCTTTCTTCCTTTGGAGAGGTGACCTTTTAGTGGTAAAAAATGATCACACATACTGATACAGTGTTGATGCGGGTCATGGCTGTTTCATGATGTGGGTAGTCTGCGTAAACTGTGTCCCAATGTTGACAGTCATCCAGTTAGTCAATTATATTAGATATATTACAGTTATATTACAATTCAGTGGGGAAATTTTCTCTGGACCTTCCAGCACAGTGTGCACAGTGTGCTGGAAGATCTTACAGAGCTTTCCAAGAGTGAGCCATCATCATCCCTCTCCTTTAAAAGACCACAGCTGCCATCTGAATGTTACCTGCAGGATGAAGGACTCCTTTTCTTCATGTTTAGGGTCATGTTAACCCTAGTGATATGTTAACCTTAACCCTAGGTTAACCCTAAACACTTTTTCAATGCATTACATTTCCCTGGTATTAAGCTGTGTAATCAAAGTTGGAGTATGTTTTGGGTTAGGCACAGTGTTTGGGTTAAGTACAGTTTTGGGTTAGGTACAGAGTTAGGGTTATTCAGGGTTAGGGTTTAGGGTTCGGGTTATTCATGGCTAGATTTTTCAGAACTTGATTATTCAGGCCTGGGGTAGGAGGGTAATGTGGTTGTTTGAGTGTTGTGGGTGGTGCGTTGTAATCTGGCTGCTTTTTAACTAACATTTCTTTTACAGTTTTCAATTTTTACCTCTTACAGACCTACATTTGTTATCTATGTTTATACATGTTTAATCTGTGGATATGCAGTAGGTTGAAATGTATTAATGTAAAACAATGTTCAGTGTGGTTCTGATGAACTGTGGGCTGTGAAGTTATGAATGGGAACATGTGATTGTGGGGGGCATGACAGAAATAGACATCCCCATCTACAGTTTAGTAATGTAATGACCAGGGACACTTGTTCACCTCACCAAACGCTCACATTGATTAAGAGATGTAGATTGAACTCAGATAGTGAAAGAAAGTCGCTCTAGATGTTCCGCAGATTATGTGCTAACCTGACGCCTGACTGACTGCTGGATTGATGTTTAACAATCCCAAACTGTGTATGAAATGTTGAATAACTGATCAGTATCAGAACTGTGTATGAAATGTTGAATAATTGATCAGTATCAGAACTGTGTATGAAATGTTGAATAACTGCTCAGTATCAGAACTACTGACGATTCAAAAGACCAGGGCACTTTTGCAAGGTACATTTTTATTTGCAATTTGAGAGGAACCAGAGTGAGGAGATAATTATCCTGATTATTGCCATGATTTGAACAAGTGGGAAGGGTTGGATTAGGGGGAAAGGGTGAATTAAGGATGGATTAGCAGGAATAGATGGATTAAAGTGGGCAAGGTGTAGATTAGGGGGTAAGGTGTGAATTAAGGGCTAAGGGGTGGATTGGGAAGAAGGGGTATCATAATGGGATTAGAATTTTTTTTATCATCCACATCTTCCTCAGTGGAAAATATGAGGGTTACATTAAGATCCTAAGAATTAGTACAACATCTCCAGTCATTGTAACACTTGGGAACAAGAGGGATTATGCTCATTGTTAGAACCCTTATTACAGATTTAGGGTTGAATGGCTGGTTAGACACTCTCTGCCTTCTATTGACATTGGGGTGAACATTGTATATCTCTATCCGAGAACAATCTTACACAGCTTTTTTTCTTTTTGTAATTTTTTTTTCATGCAAAAATCATGCGGCCAATTTGTTGATGTAAGTGACCTGTACTATGTGGTTTGCTATTTTATTCAACCCATCCAGTCAGACACAGGAGAGAGAGGCGGTAGAGAGTCAGGGAGTAGAGTCAGGTGTTTTTAGATATGAAATGTTTTTATTTGTTTTTAATCCCCTTTACATTCTAATGAAACACTAGCATGACATACACAAGACATTGTAGATAACATGGCACTAAGGTAGTTAGCATGTGCATAATGAGTCACAATTGATCTGTATGTATGTACCATAACCCGTTTATATGTTGAGGTTAGTTTAGAGGATAGATTTGTGTGTAGTCTTCAGTGTAGACTTCTCAGATATATGAATTAGTGTAGTCAGTTTTTAAAGACATCAGAAGTCAATAACTACATTTTAACTAACCTCATTCATTCTAAGTCTTAGTGCTGTTCTAATGATGGTTATATCTGTGTTGATGTTGGTATTACTGTGATTTTCTTTGTTTTGCTCTGGTGAACAGTTTGCTTGGTGTCGTACTAATGCCCCCCTTCCCCTGCCCTCTCTGTTTCTTACCCCTAGGAGGTGAACTAGTGTTACCCATTATAACTGTGGATTCTTTAGATCCACCTTCAGTTGCTACACGTTTCCCAGTAATACCTCCACCCCCAACCTATCGACCCCTCCTCACACTGCTCGAGACCACCAAAGAGTCCCTGTCCCTGCCCCCTGGCCATGGTCCCTGTCCACTGGACCAGGAGGACTGTGAGGAGGCCGTGGAGGTGTCTGCTTATGGCTCGGGCGAAATGACCGAGTCGGACGACGAGGACTATTATAAAAACTCGCCCCTCGTCACCGACCGGACCGTGCTTCCTCCTCCACCGGCGGCTGAGAACACCCGTGGCGACCGACACTTCTCCCGTTACCCCACCTCAAACCGGCCGACCCTCACCTCCACCCCCACTGCCCACCCCAACCAGCTGGCTCCCCGCCTCAAACCTGCCAACAGTGGCCCCAATATCCCGGCCGGCAAAATGAACACCCGGGACCAGGTGCTCCTGCCACCCGCCCAGCCGTCCGGGGACCCCGAGCAGGGCGGGAGGCACAGGCACGTCCCCGGCATAACCTACCCTCCCAATTTCCCCCATGTCCCCACCACAGAGCCCTCGTCGCCAGACCGAGGCCCGCCCGGCGCGGTGGAGGTGGTCCGGGAGTCCAGCAGCACCACGGGCATGGTGGTGGGCATCGTCGCCGCGGCAGCGCTCTGCATCCTCATCCTCCTCTACGCCATGTACAAGTACCGCAACCGTGACGAAGGCTCATATCAGGTGGACCAGAGCCGTAACTACATCAGTAACTCAGCAACGCAGAGCAACGGAGCGCTGGTGAAGGAGAAACAGCCCGGGAACACCAAGACTGGGACCAAGGGCAAGAAGAACAAAGACAAGGAGTATTATGTTTGAGCTCAGGGGTGACAGGAGCATAGAGGATAAAGGAGGGAGAGGGGGAGAGAGAGAGGGAGGGAGAGAGAGACTGAGTGGGGATTTGTATTGCTTCTCTTCAATACACCTCTGAGGAGTTCATTTGGTTTCTGTTCCACATTCATTGGCTTTTTGTAAATACCAATGTGAGTCTCACATCTTTAGGTTCACACCTAACTTGGTGTTGCAACACCTGTGTGTGCTGAGCTGATCCCTAAAGATTTGTGATGAGATCTGTACATGTTTTTAAAGACCGTTACTGTTGGTCCACTTCAAAGACCCTGAAGTGTTGGACCTTGCTAAAAATTACAGTAATTGGTGTAGATGATATTTGACATACAGATAAAATTATTCGGCCATCATGCCACTCAAAAATACTGCCACACCCATTCTGTTAAATACAGCCACACCAACTCTGTTAAATCTCCCTCTCTCTCCCTCTCCTTAAACATACAAGTATTTGCATCATACTGCTCTCTCTCCCTCTCTCTCTCTCTCTCTCTCTCTCTCTTCACTCTGATGATCTCTCTCTCCGTCTTTGGCGTTCCTCTCATTGTCTCTGGTGCTACAGAGCTGATGAGGCAAAACTCCTGCTGTGTTTCAAGCATGTAGTATTCATAAATGACAAAGTGACAAAAACTGTTTATGTGGAGTTAAAAAATATATATACATCAAAAAAGCTACAAAACCACTAACTAGCAAAATGTGAGAACCACTTGACATCCACGGTTGCTCCACCTAAAAGTTCAGAGGTCAGACCAGTTGGAGACCAGACCAGCTGTTCTCCTTCATACGGGCGGGTATCGACACCTTTTCTGGGGATTCACAGTGAACCCTGTTTGGTTTCCTGATTACTGCTGTCAGTACCATACGCAAAGAACAAAACATCTCACTACAACAAATGGACGTTGTTCTATATAAGTATATATATATGTATAGACATTTGAGAAACTCAAGGACCTCAGAGAAAGGGAGCGTTCTGGAAGCAGTCCCCAGCGGCAAGGTGAGAACCGACCGTTACGTGAGTCACTTCTACGCTTCCCTGTGTGTTTCTCTAACCCTAACCCTAACTCATCACCAACACGTCTGGAAAAAGAAACAGGAAGAAGAAACCTTCAGCCCTAAAGGATACCTTACAGCCCTAAAGGATATCTTACAGCCCTAAAGGATCAGACACCGTGGAGCAGTGTACTTGAACTCTTTGCTCTTTGTTTGTTTTTCTTTTGTATTTTGTCATAAACAAGAGAAGATTCATTTATAGAAACAGTGAGCCCTGTCGCTGGGCAACAAGGAACAGTGTGTCCTCTTTCTGACTGGTACAGTAAGTACAGGTGTACCTGTATCGGTATGAACTGGTACAGGATGTACAGGTGTACCTGTATCGGTATGAACTTGTAATGGCCATTAATGAATCAATAAACAGTGAAACAGTTACATGAAACCTGAGGATGAAGACCTGTTCCTTTGAGGATGTACAACTCGAACTCTAGTATTCTCATTTTGTCAGAACTAAAGAACTAAATAATGGAAAATGATCAAATCAAAAAAAAAAGAAGAAAAAAAAGTTTGTGAAATGTCTAAATATTTGAACCTAATCCCATTGACAAGATGAAAAGATGTTTTCCCTAATTACATAATTACAACCCTGTTTGGAGAAAAAATGCAGTGATCAGTGATGCTGAGAAACAAATTGATATATCCGATGTTCAACAGGTTTACAAAGCAAATATTACCTTAACAAATGTGTTTTTCCATCATAATACCATCACCCTCTGCGTCACCCGTCTCTGTCTCTCCATACACAGCATCCATAATCCTCCAGTCCTTGGTTTGGTTTTGTGCTTCTCTGTTGCTCTAAGAAGTACTCAGAGCAGCCAGTTTGTGTGTGTGTGTGTGTGTGTGTGTGTGTGTGGGCATGCGTGTGTCTGAGTGCATGCATGTGTGTGTGCGTATGAATGTATGTGTGTGTGTGTGTGTGTGTGTGCATATGTGTGTATGTATGTGTGTGTGCACATGTATGTATGTATGTGTGTGTGTGTGGTGTGTGTGTGTGGTTCACCGCGTGTCTCTCTTGTCCTCCATCGTGTTGGCGTGCTGAGACTCCTCCCTTAGCACGGTGCCTCCTGTTCTTTATAAATGTTCTTGTAAAGTGTTGCAGTGAGATGAACCTAAATATGTGTATATTAACAGAAGGGAATACAATTGGTTATATACTTCTTAATCTTGTGTGTTGTGTGATTATTTTGCATTTTCAAACATGTCTGTAACTGACACCACTGAGTGGGTCTACATGGGAACCCTGACCATAACCGTGACCCCAACCCTACCCATATCCCTGACCCTAACACTAACACTAACCCTAACACTAACACTAACCCTACCCATATCCCTGACCCTAACACTAACACTAACCCTACCCATATCCCTGACCCTAACACTAACACTAACCCTACCACTATCCCTAACCCAAACCCTGACTCTATCCCTGACCCTGACCCTAAATCCTAAACCTTAACCCCCGACCCTGACTCTAACCCTTGACCCACTCCCCTCCCTCTCCCCACCTGAACAGGAGCAATGATCAGTCCTGACACCTAGATCTCCCCAGTCTGTTTATGTGATCATGGAAAATGTGGAATGTGCTCACACCAATGAACAGCTGGTCACCCAGCAGACACTCACACAAAGGAGGAAAAACTGCCACTTTTCATTCTGCTGCTCACTCAATATTTCTCTCCCTCTTTCTCTCTCAATATTTCTCTCTCTCTATCTCTCCCTCAAAATCTCAATATCTATGTCTCTCACTCAATATGTTTTTCAATATATTTCTCTTTCTTAATACAGTGAAAAAAATAAGTATTTTACCACCATGTGACTTTGTAAGTTCTCCCACTTAGAAATCATGGAGAGGTCTGAAATTTGTCCACTGTGAGAGATATATAAAAAAAAATCCAGAAATCACAATGTATGATTTTTAAATAATTTACTTGTGTGTTACTGCTGCAAATAAATATTTGAACATCTGTGAAAATCAATGTTAATATTTGGTACAGTAGCCTTTGTTTGCTATTACAGAGGTCAAATGTTTCCTGTAGTTTTTCACCAGGTTTGCACACACTGCAGCAGGGATTTTGGCCCATTCCTCCACACAGATCTTCTCCAGATCAGCCAGGTTTCTGGGCTGTCACTGAGAAACACAGAGTGTAAAGCACGACTTTATGACTTCTTAGTGTATTACCCACAGTAACCTTGGCAACAGTGGTGCCAGCTCTCTTCAGGTAATTGACCATTGACCTCTCGTGTAGTTCTGGGGTGATTCCTCACCTTTCTTAGGATCATTGCTATGCCACAAGATGAGATTTTGTTTAGATATTTCCATTTTCTAATAACTGCTCCAAAATTTGACCTTTTTTCTCCAAGCTGCTTGGTAATTGCCCCGTAGCCCTTTCCAGCCGTGTGGAGGTCTACAATTTTATCTCTGGTGTCTTTGGACAGCTCTTTGGTCTTAGCCATGTTAGTAGTTGGAGTTTCACTGATTGTGTGAGGTGGACAAGTGTCTTTATGCAGCTAACCACCTCAAACAGGTGTTAGTAATTTAGAATCATAAGTGGAGGTCGACTTTTTAGAGGCAGACTAACAGGTCTTTGAGGGCCAGAAATTTTGTTGATTGGCAGGTGTTCAAATACTTATTTGCAGCAGTAAAACACAAATAAATTGTTAAAAAATCATACAGTGATTTCCGATCATTTTTCACAGCAGACATTAGGGGTGTCACGATTCTCTAAATCCTCAATTCTATTGTATTTCCGATTTTAGGGTCACGATTCGATTCGATTCTTGATTTACAGCAGAGAGGCCTATGCCAGTTTTAGATTAGTCTATGGTCAGTCATTGGTTTGATTAATCAAATTTACAATATCTTATTTCAAAAGGTGGGTTTGATATAAGTGATGCAAAGTGATACAAGTGATCTGTAATACACCACATTAGGCACTAATGGTCAAATATAAATAATTTAATTAAGATAAATGTAAAAATCTTGATCTCAGTGGAAAACAACAAAAACAAACATAATAATAACAAAAATGAGAGGTCACAGAGGGTACCTGCTATCTAGTGGATTTTTTTGGTAGCAACAATGTGCACTATTAAAACAGCAATGTGCAACATAAAATAATAGAACAAATAGAGCCTTAACAAACTAAACTCTATCCTACAAAATTTCTTTAAAAACAATTTCTTTAGTGTCTTCATACATGGAGGGCAACACTTTAGTTGTAAGATGTGACCTTATAATTTCGCGAATGACCGCAGCGCGCGACTCCGCACACCTCGCGCGAACCTGCATGAACGGCAGAAACATTTATACATGGCGCGTCACATTCTTTGCAGTGTTCTCCAAAACGATATGTGGTAGTATAAAGAAACACCCCTCAAAAACAGGGCAAGGAACATTTACCTGACAAATTTTAATGTTGCATTGTGTTCCAGGTTTGTAAATTGCTGGAATTTAGGCTAAAGTACTTGAAAATGCTTGAAATTGTAACTACTATCTGACTGAACAGTTCTCTTGTATTACGTTAACAAATACGAGCCTCTTGTAATTCCAGGACGAAACATGAGAGAATGTGAAGACGTTAAAATTGGGTGTTTTGAAATTAAACAACCATTAAATAATGTGATGAAAAAGCTAATTATTTCTAATCATTACGAGTATATGTATAAATATTTTACTTAATTAGGTTTAACGTGCTGGGAAATATTGAAATGGACCTTGAAAGTGATGTACAAGTGCTTTAATTCCACCTTGTAAAGGTGTTTGAGCCCTTTACATGTATGGTTCATTGTGCTGAAGTGCGGCGCGCGCAAAGTAACAAAATTCGAGAGATGCACGACCTCGCAAATCGCCAGCGCGCAAGGCCCTTGCGCATGGGCGGATCGATTACGTCATTTTTGGTGTGGGCCTCACGCCGCTCGTGACGCGTCAAGTATAAACGCTTTACTTTGCGTAGTTTGGGAACTTGCGTAGAGGCAGGGATCGTCGATCCTCTTTTTGACTTTGAGGCTCGAGATCGTGACATAATTTAGATAGATTTCGATTACAGTAAATATCAAAATCGTGACACCCCTAGTGGACATGCACCTAAGATGAACATTTCAGACCCCTCCATCATTTATAAGTGGGAGAACATGCATCTGTCAGATCTGTCAGATCTCAGATCAGTGTTTTCATCTGTGATCACCATATCAAATCCTGCTCACACTGTTCCAGGAGCAGCTGGTCAGCCCACGGCTGTGTCTCAGACCTGCTTGTGCCAGTCACCACAGAATAAGTCATGATTGATGGATGTAACAGATCATCCTAGTAATTCAGGGCACCATGGAGATGAAAGAGAGAGGAAGAGAGAGAGAGAGAGATGGAGAAGGAAGAGTAGAAAGGAAAACTACAAGGTGAAAGATTGAGGAGTGACAGGTATAGAGGTGAGGACAGGTGAGATCTCAGAGGATGAGGTCTCTCTCCAGGATGTATTTCTGCATTCACATAAACATACACCTCACATCAGTGTAAACCAGGGGTGCCCACAAGTTTTCAGCTTGCGAGTTACTTATAAGATGACCAAGTCAGAAAGATCCACCTATTTATTTTTTAGCGGCGTGTGTTGATCGGGGGGTTTGTTTGCGTTTGTCAAACCCTAGACGTCACATTGGCTACCATGTATGGCAATCAAAATACAACCGTCAGTGCAGATGGACGATAGCCTGTCATTCATCCACTACTTTTTAATGTCATGCGATCCACCCACACTTCCTTCGCGATTGACGTAATGGGCACCCCTGGTGTAAACCTTCGCCTTTTTCTGTAGGGTTGCCATGGAAACAAGGTTACATCCTCAGCAAGAATGTGTGTGTGTTTAGATGTGTGTGTTGTGGTTGAAATTCTGAAACCCTTAAATGGTAAGCACAATAAAAGTCAGAAGCTGTTGGGTAAGATAATAGAGTAAAATAATTTATTTAACAAAGTATGGATTTATTAAGCAAGTATGGATTAATTAAGCAAGTATGGATTAGTTCCAGAGACCCCTGTTACAAACGCACAAGGCGTCTGCAAAAGAGAGCTCATTCCCCTCTCAAAACTCTCATCTTTTATATTTTAATCATAAGCACACACAGTGTCCACGAGGGGAACATGAGGTGATTAACAGAATATGATTGGATGAACATAACGTAAATCACACATGATTTGACAGATGTATATTAGCCTCTCCCCCCACATGACCCCTCCACGCTCAGCTTCCTCATGATGGCATGGTGGACTGAGAGCCGACATGTCCCCTTCCAAGTTGAGATTAGGGGGGACCGGCCAGCGCCTCCAGCGAGGTCAGTTTAGGAATACCAGAGGAACATCAGATTAGGACTGAGCCGAGGCCGTCCAGAGAGAAGATACACTTCTGAGGCCTACTGAAGTCACGAGGACTGTAGAAGTGTATGAGGTTTGAAAAGCATACTTACACCAGTATGAAATATATGTTTCAGGAAAATAAATAACAGCAGTTATGAAGCATGAAGATCAAGCTCACATACATCAAACAATTTAAACAAAATTTCATTTCAGAAATGGAAACAAAGTTTTGTGACACTACAGTTCCATGTACTACAGCTGTGTGCTACAGCTCCATGTACTACAGCTCCATATACTACAGCTGTGTGCTACAGCTCCATGTACTACAACGCTGTGTGCTACAGCTCTGTGTACACAGTGTTAAACACAGGGGTGATAGAACCACGGTGCACAGTGTTAAGCACAGGGGTGACAGAGCCAGAGAAGAAAAGAGAGAGTGTTGGTGATGGGAGCTGTAAGACCTCATCAACAGACCTGTAAGACTCTATGTCATAGTGGTGAATTATGAGTTATCTATCTATCTAAAAGAAAAAAAAAACAGGAATTTCCCTTTGGGATAAATAAAGTATCTATCTATCTATCTATATATCTATCTATCTCTGAATCAGTAGCAGCTCATTGTGTGCTGCACAAATGGTCAATAGCACCACGATGGACCATGAATCTCCATTAAGGACAAAGTTCTCTGGTACGACAGGACATGGAGGTTAACAGACAATGATACTGGATGTTCTATGATAAGTGGGTCATTGGGTGTGTGGTGCTATTTTTACAGATAGCTATATTAAAGTATAAACATATTCCCATGACTGCAGAGGTTATAGATCTGCCCTTTTCAGCATCAGTCCTGGGCTCCACTGCTCTGCATTACATCCACTCAGTTTTTTTAAGCAAACTTTTTTGTTCTTTGATATGAAGGAGTTCAAATTCCTTTTTGCACTTTTTTATTAAGCAAATGTTTTGTCTTTGTTACTTATTAAGGACATGTTAATGCATTTATATGCAGAAAATAGATGTATGTTAGTGCAATAAACATGCATATCTGAATTCATTTAAAATGTGTTCTTATTGAGAATCATTTGTAGCTTCTTTCATATCCAATTATTTGAAGTGTGTGGTCATGTGGCTCTCCAATGATAGTGCTGAAAAAAAATTTGCCCTCTTTATCATGGAAGATACCCATCCCTGGTCTAGGGTTATCATTAGTGTTGGTCTATGGTTAGGGCTGTTAAGCCTACTCTAAGCAATAGCAAAACAGAGAAAAGGAGATGAATGAATGAATGAATGTTTCAATTTATATAGCGCCTTTCAGGATACCCAAGCCTTACAATTGTTAACACAGCTACGTCTCAGACAACCAATCACACATCGGCGAGAAGCGGCAGCCAATTGCACACAGCGTACTCTCTACCGGGATCCTCAGCCCCCTGGGGGACTGACACAGACACACACTCAGGGACTCAGAGATGGAGAGACTGTAATATGGATAGGTGGAAAAATAGTAAATATTTATTTACAACTGCACAAGGATGTATCAGGAATCAACCCAATGCTCAGAATAATAAACAAAATGTCTATAACAAAACCATATCAACTACCTTACCTTCACATAAAGGAAATAAAGTACAAAACCTCCAGACATCCAGATAGTCATACACAGATCAATGGAAAACATGTCCATATACAGATTAAATAGTTGTATGTGTATTAAACATGTGCATGAACATTTGTAAAATACACATCATTGCATCGCTGAAACATTTCAAAAGGCCGATCTAGAATATAGATGTACGTCGGTTGATAAGACATTGGACACAACTGGACTGCCCTGTGTGTGTGAGTGTGTGTGTAGTATTTCAAGTGTCAAACAAAAATATTGTGTGTGCAAGAGAAGTGTGAGAGAGAAAGACAAGTGTGTGTGTGTGTGAGAGAGAGAGAGGTTTTGTACTCCAGTTGTGTGTGTAGAGGAGTGTGTTTCCATGGAGACTCAGGTGTAGCTCCAGTACACAGGAGGTTATTCTAGCTCACACACACATACTGAGGAGTCAGAACCCCAAACCCAAAACCCTGCATAGAGGGACTCAGTGAATGTGGAGTGGAGTGTGTGTAAGTGTGTGTGTGTGAGAGGAGACGCTGTAGAAGGACAGAGTGCCGGCCGGCCAGTCCAGATACACTCCTACTCTGTTGGAGCTGGAGGGGGGGGCAGAGATGACAGTGTAGTTATTATTGTGCAGGACAAAGTAACTGTTATTAGAGCAGCGCAGCATCCAGGAATTTATATTGTATCCAAACCCACAGTCACCACCGTGTCCTTTCCTGCTGATTCCTTTATATGTCACTGCTATACCAGCATCTCCACTCCACTCAGCCTCCCAGTAACAGCGTCCAGTCAGACTCTCTCTACACATCACCTGATTTTTTTTTAAATTTAGCTAACAATAAATGCATCAAAAATACACTCTATACATTGTTAATGTGGTATGACTATTCTAGCTGTAAACGTCTGGTTTTTAATGCAATATCTACATAGATGTATGGAGACCCATTTCCAACAACCATCACTCCAGTGTTCTAATGGTACATTGTGTTTGGTAACTGTGTAAGGAGGCTATTGGATATTTAGAAAACCTTAAAAACCTTAAAACCTTTCTTAAAAGATTTCACCGATTTTGCAGCAAATTTAGCAGTAAGTAGTGAAAAAATAATAATGGTAGGAGACTTTAACATACATTTTGATAATGCGGAGGATCCACTGACAAGGGCTTTTACTTCTATATTGAACTCTGTTGGCATTAAACAAAACGTAGTAGGACCCACACACTATCAAAATCATACCCTAGATTTAATCTTAACGTTAGGTATCGACGTAGATAATATAAATATACTCCCGCAAACTGTAGCTATCTCTGATCACTATTTAGTCCAATTTGAGATTCATCTTAACATAAATACTCGCCCATCTCCTCGGCAGTGTATAAAGCGCTCGATAAATTCATTAACAGCAACACAGTTTATTGAAGCCCTCCCTGATTTAACTGCTCTAGCCCACTCGCCATCCGATCCAGGAGAGTTAGACAGTCTAACCAACTGCATAGAGAATACCTGCAGATCAACTCTAGATATAGTAGCTCCACTCAAATATAAAAAGACTAGATCTAAAAAACTCGCTCCATGGTACACTGACCAAACTAGAAACTTAAAACAAATAGCACGTAAATTAGAGTGTAAATGGCGATCTACTAAGTTGGAAGTATTCTACTGTGCCTGGAAGGATAGCATTATTGACTACAAACGGGCACTCGCTAAAGCACGCTCAGCATACCTAGCCTCACTGATAGAGAAAAATAAAAACAATCCTAGATTTCTTTTTAATACTATTTCCAAACTTACAAAAAATCAAGCAGGCGCAGAACCTCAGATTCCAGTAAACCTCACTAGTAATGTATTTATAGATTTTTTTGATAATAAAATAGAGAATATTAGACAAAATATAAAACCTTTTATTAGCAATACAACTGGTATGTCATCTGGTTTGGTTGATATCGATTTAAATCACATACTGGGAGAAAAACTTGATGCTTTTCATCCACTCCCACAATCAGAATTAGAGAAAATAATTTCTTCCTTAAATTGTGCTACCTGCACACTAGACTCGGTTCCCTCAAAGTTATTAAAAGAGGTATTACCAGCGGTAACTGAACCTCTTCTAACTCTAGTTAACTCATCCATTACAATAGGTCACATGTCCAAATCATGTAAATTAGCAGTTATTAAACCTCTGATCAAGAAACCAAATCTTGATCCTACTGTGCTATCTAATTATAGACCCATTTCAAACACATCATTTATATCTAAGATCATAGAAAAAGCTGTTGCCCAGCAATTATGCCTATATTTGCATAGGAATCACATATTTGAAAAGTTCCAATCTGGTTTTAGGCCCCATCACAGTACTGAAACAGCATTAGTTAAAGTAACAAATGATCTCCTCCTTGCTTCAGATCAAGGCTATGTATCGCTGTTAGTGCTTCTTGATCTTAGTGCAGCTTTTGACACAATTGATCATAGGATCTTGCTAGAAAGGTTAGAACGCTGGGTTGGAGTCTCTGGCACAGCCCTTTCATGGTTTTATTCTTACTTAACAAATCGCTATCAGTTTGTAGAGCTCAATAATATTCCATCCAAACGTACAAAAGTTAAATATGGGGTCCCGCAAGGCTCCATTTTAGGACCACTATTATTTACATTATATATGCTACCATTGGGCACAGTTATAAAACAAACATGGTGTCAATTTTCACTGCTATGCAGATGACACTCAACTTTACATATCAGCCAAACCTGATGACAAACTCAGTTTAAGAAAAATTGAGGCCTGTGTAAGAGATATTAAATGCTGGATGTCTCTAAACTTCCTCCACCTTAATGAGGACAAAACAGCAGTTCTCCTTCTGGGCCCTAAGGCCTCAAAACAGAAAATTCCAGATCTAATGCTTAATCTCGCAGACTACCCCATTACACCTGGCACAGTAGCCAAAAACCTAGGCGTCATACCTGACTCTGACCTATCATTTGATAAATACATAGATAATACTACTAGGATAGCTTTTCTACATCTCCGCAACATTGCTAAGTTAAGAAATGCATTATCACAGGATGATGCGGAAAAATTGGTGCATGCCTTTGTTAGCTCTAGATTAGACTACTGCAATGCACTACTGTCAGGATGTTCAAATAGGAATCTAAATAAACTTCAAATAGTTCAAAATGCCGCAGCCAGGGTTCTGACCAGAACTAGAAAATTTCAGCATATCAGTCCAGTCCTATCAGCCCTGCATTGGCTCCCAGTTAAATTCCGTATTGACTTTAAAATTCTTTTATTAACTTATAAAGCATTGCACGGGCTTGCTCCTGAATACCTTCAGGAACTTATTTCCTATTACGAACCCCCACGTCCACTAAGATCACAGGGTGCTGGTCTTTTATTAGTTCCAAAAATTAACAAGGTAACAGCAGGGGGAAGAGCCTTTTCTTGTAAGGCCCCCCAGCTTTGGAATAATCTTCCTAAATGCGTCCGGGACTCTGACACAGTCACAATCTTTAAGTCTAGGTTGAAAACCCACTTATTTAGTTTAGCGTTTGATAATTAATATCCCCCCTTAGATAAAGGTACAGATCTAGGGGTTCATAGACGAAGGGTTTTATGGTAGACTGGGGTGCTGGTGCTGTCATCCTGTCACTGCTCGTAGTCACTCAAGTTTGTTGACAGTGCAGTGGACAGATGCCATTGTCTCAGAATGCCCCCAAGCCTATGTTACATTCTGGTTCTGCCTAATTTAGCTAGGCTGTAATAATTTAACTTAATGCCGGAGTTGCTGCCACACTCCAGAAATGTTTATAATTTCACCTGTCTTGTATATGTCCTCATACAGAGCTAATTTTCCCCGTTTCATTTCTCCACATGACTGCCCGCCTGCTTGAGGAATAATGAGATGAGGAGACCAGCGATCCATCCTGGGCCGGCCACCTCATGCCTAACCGGATGCCTACATCATGATGGACATTATTACATATTTTTCCTTTTCTTTCTCTTCTTTCTGTCTAAATTGTTGTTGATATCATGGTGACCGGTGTCGGCCAGAGGAGGATGGGTTCCCCCCCTGAGTCTTGGTTCCTCTCAAGGTTTCTTCCTCATGCAAAAACTAGGGAGTTTTTCCTTGCCACTGTCGCCATTGGCTTGCTCACTGGGGGCTAGGACTCGGCACTTGTAAAGCTGCTTTGTGACAACTGTTGTAAAAAGCGATATATAAATAAAATTTGATTGATTGATTGATTGATTGAAAACCCTTGAAAACCCTTGTGCAAGTAGGTTAGCACAGCTGATTAGAGAAGTTATAAAACTGACCTTCCTTTAAGCTAGTTGAGAATCTGGAGCATTACAATTGTTGGTTCGATTAAACTCACAAAATGGCCAGAAAAAGACAACTTTCAATTGAAACTCGACAGTCTATTCTTGTTCTGAGAAATGAAGGCTATTCCATGCAAGACATTGCCAAGAAACGGAAGATTTCCTACAATGGTGTGTACTACTCCCTTCAGAGGAGAGCACAGACAGGTTCTAAACAGAGTAGAAGGAGAAGTGGAAGGCCCCGCTGCACAACTGAGCAAGAAGACAAGTACATTAAGAGTCTCAAGTTTGAGAAATCGACGCCTCACAGGTTCTGTGACGCCTCACTAGCAGCTTCATTAAATAGTACCCGCAAAACGCCAGTGTCAACATCTACAGTGAAGAGGCGACTCGGAAATGCTGGCCTTCAGGGCAGAGTGGCAAAGAAAAAGCCATTTCTGGCTAATAAAAGAAAAAGATTAATATGGGCAAAAGAACACAGACATTGGACAGAGGAAGATTGGAAAAAAGTGTTATGGACAGACGAATCAAAGTTTGAGGTGTTTGGATCACACAGATGAACATTTGTGAGACGCAGAACAACTGAAAAGATGCTAGATGAGTGCCTGACACCATCTGTCAAACATTGGAGCCAAATAAAACTAAAGAGCTGAATCGTCCCATCACCTTGGGTGAAGTATCCGAGGCAATTAAATCTCTAAATAGTGGAAAATCTCTGGGTCCTGATGGATATGGGATAGAATTTTTTCAAAACGTTCAATAATTGGTTGTCACCGATACTACTAGAGGTCTTCAACGAATCCTTGGTCAGAGGCAGCCTGCCTCCCTCCTTCTCCCAGGCCACTATTTCACTCATACCTACAAAAGACAAGGATCCCAATTTATGCAGCGCTTACCGTCCCATAAGTCTGCTCTGTAACGAACATAAAATTCTAGCAAAGATCCTAGCTAAAAGGATTGAACTCGCACTTCCCTCAGTGATCTCAGAGGACCAGACCGGATTCATCAAGGGGAGACAAATGTCCTCCAATATTCGTAAACTCTTTAACATAATATATGCTCCAGCTAATACACGAATACCCGAAGGAGTTATTTCACTAGATGCCGAGAAGGCCTTTGATCGCATCGAATGGGAATATCTATTCTTTGTTCTAGGGAAGTTTGGGTTGGGAGAGAATTTTACCTCATGGATCAAACTGCTATACGCAACCCCGACAGCCCGGGTTCATACTAACTCAAATTTTTCAGATTACTTTCCACTATACAGAGGAACACGTCAAGGATGCCCATTATCCCCACTACTATTTTCCTTAGCTATAGAACCCCTCTCAATTGCTATTAAATCATCGCCCATTATAAAAGGTATAACTCGATATGGAATCAGCAACAAAATATCTCTATATGCCGATGACTTACTGATTTATCTTAATGACCCAATAACAATTATCCCTTACATTACAGAAAATTTGAATAAATTCGGTTTTTTCTCCGGTTATAAATTAAATCTCTCTAAAAGTGAATTCTATCCAATCAATACAGCAGCTCTCTCAATAACACAAGAAGAGATTCCATTTAAGTTAGCTTCTTATCTCTCCTATAAGTAAGGATAATATCTCTGCCCTGTATCATGGGATTCTTTCTCTCATTGATGCTGGATGCTTGGATGTTAAGGCTAAATTGGAGAGGGAACTGGACCTGGAAATACAAGACAATTGGTGGATGGAGGCTCTTGCCAGAATTAACTCCTCATCTTCCTGCCCTAGATTGAATTTAATGCAATTAAAAGTTGTACACAGAGCCTACTTGTGCAATTCAAAATTAGCCCAAATATACCCAGGAACGAAGTCAAATTGCCCCCGCTGCAGTGAGGATCAAGCAACGCTCTGTCATATGTTCTGGTCTTGTCATAAGCTGGCAAATTTCTGGGACTTTGTGTTTTCATCCCTTTCTGCAGTATTTAATAAACGGGTAACTAATTGCCCCTTACTAGCCATCTTTGGGGTTCCCTCTGATAGAACGAGTTGGAGCACCCAGGAGCTAGACAACATAGCATTTACTCTTTTGCTGGCAAGAAGACAAATTCTTATAAGTTGGAAGTCTATCTCCCCCCCTTCTTATTCAATCTGGTTTAAGGATGTCATGTTTTTCTTGCGCCTTGAAAAAATTAAATTTGGATTGAGAGGCTCAACAGACAATTTCTATAGGTACTGGAAACCCTTTATAAATTACTTTGAGTCTTTCCCACAAATGCCTGAGGAGGACTTGAATAATCCCATCCCCTAATATATATCCTTTCCCCTATTCCTTTCCTTTTTCTTTTCTTTCTTCTCCCCCTTTTTTTCCACTCTTTATATTTATTTATTTATTTTATTTTTAGGGTTCACACACACATAGTGTGGGAACCCTATTGTAATTGCTGGTATTTTTCTTATTAGGGTTCACACACATAGTGTGGGAACCCTATTGTAATTGCTCGAGTTTTTCTTCTTATTAGGGTTCACACACACATAGTGTGGGAACCCTATTGTAATTGCTGGTATTTTTCTTATTTTTCTTATTCTTTTGCCCATTTTTTGACATAAAATGCATCGTGCAGCCTAGACCGTAATGCCTAGAAAACCCAATCTTGGCAAAAAGGTTCAGTTACCTCCAAGGACCAGATTCCCATACAGGGACCCCAAATTGGCCTGATGGTGGCGCTATAGCAGACCATATTGACTTTTTGTCCATATCTCCTACACCGTAGGTCCTAGAACCAAAATTCCAGTTCCTATGCATTCCTTGACTAAATTCAATATGACAATTAATATACAACCATTAAGCTCCGCCCACTTAGATTTCGAGTTAATTTGCATAATGTGCAAAATCACACACATCTTTGAGCGCGAACTAGTCCCTGGATTTTTCACATACGTGCACATATGTGGTATCAAAACGTTCAGAAGAGTCTGAACTTTAAAATGTATCCAACAAAAATGCTAATTTCTTCACTACCTAGTCAGTATAAGCCAATCAAATGAGGGGGCGTAAATTCAATAGTAAATTTTGCACATATGGAACTCTAACTTAAGAAAACTTGCATGTAATGAGATGGCACTTCACAGACAGCTTCCGTGTGAGGGTCTGGGGCAGCTCGCAGTGGTTGCCATACCTCACCTGCTAGGGGGCGCTATAACATGCAAAAATTTGCCCCATGCACTCAGATTGGCCGATCCACATGAAACTTGACAGACATCATCTATGGGCCTCTGGAAACCAGGTCCTAAAGCAGACATGCCATACTTCCAAAATGGCTGACGTAATCGGCCAATCAGTGATCGGCACGCGTTTGACAGGCTTACCATTGGTCGATCTGCACGAAACCTCTTGGGTGTGGACAAGTGCACGCCCCCTATGACATAATCCAGCCGGGTGTCGATTGGCCACTGGGGGGCGCTATTGCAAAAAAAGCAAGTGTATCCCCTACATAATTCCACTTGGGAACATGCAATTGGACTCTTTTGATTCCTTGCAGTAGTGCGAACAACTTTCCCATTACATGTCCTATTAAAAAATGCACAGTTTATTTACAGTTAATAATAGTTTGAAATCATCATTTTTCATACTCCTCCTAGGATTTTCATACTATCATGTCAAGCAAAGTCTTATAATACTCTACAGAGTGTGAAATCAAAAAACAATCCAAAGATTTTGAATTTGAGGACACTTATACCTGCTAAATATTTTTTTAATGGACAGCATCGATACATATAATATTCATATTCTTAAAGCTCTTTCATATTTTACCCAATTCTGACCAAAATGCACAAGCCCATTCAGAATCCCATCCTGAACAAATTTGTCAAGTTTCATCTAAATCGGTTATCGTATGGCTCTACAGTGCAGTATTGTATACAATGCATAAAAATGCATGTAAAGTCTCTCTGTCACCTTCTCCTTCTCACACGCACGCAAGCTGAAACTCACACTCTCAGTCTCTCTCACACTCTCACCCACATTCCCCCTCCCATCTCTGTGCCCTAAGTAAACATTGCTCTGGCTACCTAGATCTCTCTGTGTCTATTAACCAGGCACACACACATACAGGCGCAAGCAGGCCTTCCTATAGCATTCACAATGACACTTCCCTAGCCATACCCACCCATATCTCAGTGACTAACACATGCTCATACAAACTGATATTTGGCTTCTTTTTTGTCTCTCTCTCACACAAACACACAGACACACACACCTTTATACCTATATGTATGTATAGTTTCTATGTATACTTATGTATGTATGTATTAGTATATGTTGTCATAGTTTCAGTACATACACTACCACACACACACACACACACACACACACACACACACACACACACACACACACACTTCTACCTAAATGTATGTATAGTTTGTATGCATATCTGTCCAGTCATAACAGTCATGTCAGTCCAGTCATGTCAGTCATTTCAGTCCAGTCATATCAGTCATGTCAGTCCAGTCATGTCAGACATAAGTCATGTCAGTCATATCAGTCATGTCATTACAGTCATGCCAGTCATGTCACTCATTCCAGTTATGTCAGTCATATCAGTCATATTACTTTTGTTCATCATGCCAGTGATGTCATTTCAGTCATATCAGTTATGTCAGTCATGCCAGTCATGTCAGTCATGTAATGCCAGGCTTTGCAGACTACATTCATACTTTGAATACACGGGCAGTCATGTTAGGCGTGCAAGGTGTGCAAGGAGTGAATTAACAAAGCATAGTCTCTGGCACCCTCAATCTCTCTCTGTCTGTAATATACAGGCCCAATCATGTATAGACACAATATAGGCCTTCCTATATTGTTCACATAGATGCAGCCCTAGCCAGATGTGCTATTTCTGTGTCTCCCTTTCTGACACACGCAGATGTCATCACACACTATCTGTAGAGCACACACTGGCCAAACCCAAACAGCTTCTTTTCACTTTTAGGTCTAAAGGACCTTTTGGGCTTCCTTTTGCCTATTGAGGCCAAAATATGCCTATTTGTGTGTGAACCCGCCAATCGCCGCTTGCGGCTATATTTAGGGTTCACACACACATAGTGTGGGAACCCTATTGTAATTGCTGGTATTTTTCTTATTTTTCTTATTCTTTGTCCCATTTTTTGACCTAAAACGCATTGTGCAGCCTAGACCGTAATGCCTAGAAACCCCAAACTTGGCAAAAAGGTTCAGTTAACTCCAAGGACCAGATTCCCATACAGGGACCCAAATTGGCCTGATGGTGGCGCTATAGCAGACCACATTGACTTTTTGTCCATATCTCCTACACCGTAGGTCCTAGAACCAAAATTCCAGTTCCTATACATTCCTTGACTAAATTCAATAGGACAATTAATATACAACCATTAAGCTCCGCCCACTTAGATTTCGAGTTAATTTGCATAATGTGCAAAATCACACACATTTTTGAGCGCGAACTAGTCCCTGGATTTTTCACATACATGCACATATGTGGTATCAAAACGTTCAGAAGAGTCTGAACTTTAAAATGTATCCAACAAAAATGCTAATTTCTTCACTACCTAGTCAGTATAAGCCAATCAAATGAGGGGGCGTAAATTCAATAGTAAATTTTGCGCATATGGAGCTCTAACTTAAGAAAACTTGCATGTAATGAGATGGCACTTCACAGACAGCTTCACTGTGAGGGTCTGGGGCAGCTCGCAGAGGTTGCCATACCTCACCTGCTAGGGGGCGCTATAACATGCAAAAATTTGCCCCATGCACTCAGATTGGCCGATCCACATGAAACTTGACAGACATCATCTATGGGCCTCTGGAAACCAGGTCCTAAAGCAGACATGCCATACTTCCAAAATGGCTGACGTAATCGGCCAATCAGTGATCGGCACGCGTTTGACAGGCTTACCATTGGTCGATCTGCACGAAACCTCTTGGGTGTGGACAAGTGCACGCCCCCCATGACATAATCCACCCGGGTGTCGATTGGCCACTGGGGGGCGCTCTTGCAAAAAAAGCAAGTATATCCCCTACATAATTCCACTTGGGAACATGCAATTGGACTCTTTTGATTCCTTGCAGTAGTGCGAACAACTTTCCCATTACATGTCCTATTAAAAAATGCACAGTTTATTTACAGTTAATAATAGTTTGAAATTATCACTTTTCATACTGCTCCTAGGATTTTCATACTATCATGTCAAGCAAAGTCTTATAATACTCTACAGAGTGTGAAATCAAAAAACAATCCAAAGATTTTGGATTTGAGGACACTTATACCTGCTAAATATTTTTTTAATGGACAGCATCGATACATATAATATTCATATTCTTAAAGCTCTTTCATATTTTATCCAATTCTGACCAAAATGCACAAGCCCATTCAGAATCCCATCCTGAACAAATTTGTCAAGTTTCATCTAAATCGGTTATCGTATGGCTCTACAGTGCAGTATTATTTACAATGCATAAAAATGCATGTAAAGTCCCTCTGTCACCTTCTCCTTCTCACACGCACGCAAGCTGAAACTCACACTCTCAGTCTCTCTCACACTCTCACCCACATTCCCCCTCCCATCTCTGTGCCCTAAGTAAACATTGCTCTGGCTACCTAGATCTCTCTGTGTCTATTAACCAGGCACACACACATACAGGCGCAAGCAGGCCTTCCTATAGCATTCACAATGACACTTCCCTAGCCATACCCACCCATATCTCAGTGACTAACACATGCTTATACAAACTGATATTTGGCTTCTTTTTGTCTCTCTCTCACACAAACACACAGACACACACACCTTTATACCTATATGTATGTATAGTTTCTATGTATACTTATGTATGTATGTATGTATTAGTATATGTTGTCATAGTTTGAGTACATACACTACCACACACACACACACACACACACACTTCTACCTAAATGTATGTATAGTTTGTATGCATATCTGTCCAGTCATAACAGTCATGTCAGTCCAGTCATGTCAGTCATTTCAGTCCAGTCATATCAGTCATGTCAGTCCAGTCATGTCAGACATAAGTCATGTCAGTCATATCAGTCATGTCATTACAGTCATGCCAGTCATGTCACTCATTCCAGTTATGTCATATCAGTCATATTACTTTTGTTCATCATGCCAGTGATGTCATTTCAGTCATGCCAGTCATATCAGTTATGTCAGTCATGCCAGTCATGTCAGTCATGTAATGCCAGGCTTTGCAGACTACATTCATACTTTGAATACACGGGCAGTCATGTTAGGCGTGCAAGGTGTGCAAGGAGTGAATTAACAAAGCATAGTCTCTGGCACCCTCAATCTCTCTCTGTCTGTAATATACAGGCCCAATCATGTATAGACACATGCAGGCCTTCCTATATTGTTCACATAGATGCAGCCCTAGCCAGATGTGCTATTTCTGTGTCTCCCTTTCTGACACATGCAGATGTCATCACACACTATCTGTAGAGCACACACTGGCCAAACCCAAACAGCTTCTTTTCACTTTTATTTTCCAATATCTTTCACACTGTAGGGCCTAGAAACAAAATTCTACTTCTGTTGCAGTCCTTGGATCAAGCCAAGATGTACTGCTTACATCAAAAAACACACAAACACACATACACACAATGCTTATCACAGCATGTGATTTACTTCTGATCTGAATCATTTTGCCAATTTTTTGGGCTGTTTTGCCTTTTCGTGTGTGAACCCGCAATCGCCGCTTGCGGCTATATTTATTATTATTTTTCAGGCTGTAAAACGCATACTGCAGCCTAGACCGTAAGGCCCAGAAACACCAAACTTGTCAGACAGGTGCACCAGAGGTGCAATGAGGGAAACCCAGACAATGACCCACATTGGCCTGATGGTGGCGCTATAGCGCAGCATTTTGCGTTTTGGTCCATATCTCCTACACCGTAGGTCATAGAAACGAAATTCCACTTCTGATGGATTCCTTGGATCAAACCAAACAAAAAAGCCTCTAGGACCCTTTAGCTCCGCCCACTTAGATTTCGAGTTAATTTGCATAATGTGCAAAATCACACACATCTTTGAGCGCGAACTAGTCCCTGGATTTTTCACATACATGCACATATGTGGTATCAAAACGTTCAGAAGAGTCTGAACTTTAAAATGTATCCAACAAAAATGCTAATTTCTTCACTACCTAGTCAGTATAAGCCAATCAAATGAGGGGGCGTAAATTCAATAGTAAATTTTGCGCATATGGAGCTCTAACTTAAGAAAACTTGCATGTAATGAGATGGCACTTCACAGACAGCTTCCCTGTGAGGGTCTGGGGCAGCTTGCAGAGGTTGCCATACCTCACCTGCTAGGGGGCGCTATAACATGCAAAAATTTGCCCCATGCACTCAGATTGGCCGATCCACATGAAACTTGGCAGACATCATCTATGGGCCTCTGGGAACCAGGTCCTAAAGCAGACATGCCATACTTCCAAAATGGCTGACGTAATCGGCCAATTAGTGATCGGCACGCGTTTGACAGGCTTACCATTGGTCGATCTGCACGAAACCTCTTGGGTGTGGACAAGTGCACGCCCCCTATGACATAATCCAGCCGGGTGTCGATTGGCCACTGGGGGGCGCTATTGCAAAAAAAGCAAGTGTATCCCCTACATAATTCCACTTGGGAACATGCAATTGGACTCTTTTGATTCCTTGCAGTAGTGCGAACAACTTTCCCATTACATGTCCTATTAAAAAATGCACAGTTTATTTACAGTTAATAATAGTTTGAAATCATCACTTTTCATACTCCTCCTAGGATTTTCATACTATCATGTCAAGCAAAGTCTTATAATACTCTACAGAGTGTGAAATCAAAAAACAATCCAAAGATTTTGGATTTGAGGACACTTATACCTGCTAAATATTTTTTTAATGGACAGCATCGATACATATAATATTCATATTCTTAAAGCTCTTTCATATTTTATCCAATTCTGACCAAAATGCACAGGCCCATTCAGAATCCCATCCTCAACAAATTTGTCAAGTTTCATCTAAATCAGTTATCGTATGGCTCTACAGTGCAGTATTATATACAATGCATAAAAATGCATGTAAAGTCCCTCTGTCACCTTCTCCTTCTCACACGCACGCAAGCTGAAACTCACACTCTCACCCACATTCCCCCTCCCATCTCTGTGCCCTAAGTAAACATTGCTCTGGCTACCTAGATCTCTCTGTGTCTATTAACCAGGCACACACACATACAGGCACAAGCAGGCCTTCCTATAGCATTCACAATGACACTTCCCTAGCCATACCCACCCATATCTCAGTGACTAACACATGCTCATACAAACTGATATTTGGCTTCTTTTTGTCTCTCTCTCTCACACAAACACACAGACACACACACCTTTATACCTATATGTATGTATAGTTTCTATGTATACTTATGTATGTATGTATTAGTATATGTTGTCATAGTTTCAGTACATACACTACCACACACACACACACACACACACACACACACACACACACACACTTCTACCTAAATGTATGTATAGTTTGTATGCATATCTGTCCAGTCATAACAGTCATGTCAGTCCAGTCATGTCAGTCATTTCAGTCCAGTCATATCAGTCATGTCAGTCCAGTCATGTCAGACATAAGTCATGTCAGTCATATCAGTCATGTCATTACAGTCATGCCAGTCATGTCACTCATTCCAGTTATGTCAGTCATATCAGTCATATTACTTTTGTTCATCATGCCAGTGATGTCATTTCAGTCATATCAGTTATGTCAGTCATGCCAGTCATGTCAGTCATGTAATGCCAGGCTTTGCAGACTACATTCATACTTTGAATACACGGGCAGTCATGTTAGGCGTGCAAGGTGTGCAAGGAGTGAATTAACAAAGCATAGTCTCTGGCACCCTCAATCTCTCTCTGTCTGTAATATACAGGCCCAATCATGTATAGACAAATGCAGGCCTTCCTATATTGTTCACATAGATGCAGCCCTAGCCAGATGTGCTATTTCTGTGTCTCCCTTTCTGACACACGCAGATGTCATCACACTCTATCTGTAGAGCACACACTGGCCAAACCCAAACAGCTTCTTTTCACTTTTAGGTCTAAAGGACCTTTTGGGCTTCCTTTTGCCTATTGAGGCCAAAATATGCCTATTTGTGTGTGAACCCGCCAATCGCCGCTTGCGGCTATATTTTTATCATTATTATTGCCCTTCACTTATTATTAGCTACGAGTAATTAACAAATGAATCAACATTATCTTGGTCAATTGTTTCAAGTTTTTCTTTTTTTCTATATTATGTATGTTTTAAGTCCTGTCGTTTTGCTTGTTGTAGGGTTCTGAAAATAAAAAAAAAATATATAAAAAAAAACATGGTGGAGGTAATGTGATGGTCTGGGGTTGCTTTGGTGCTGGTAAAGTGGGAGATTTGTACAAGCTAAAAGGGATTTTGAATAAGGAAGGCTATCACTCCATTTTGCAACACCATGCCATACCCTGTGGACAGCGCTTGATTGGAGCCAATTTCATCCTGCAACAGGACAATGACCCAAAGCACACCTCCAAATTATGCACAAACTATTTAGAGAAGAAGCAGGCAGCTGGTGTTTTATCGGTAATGGAGTGGCCAGCGCAGTCACCAGATCTCAACCCCATTGAGCTGTTGTGGGAGCAGCTTGACCGTATGGTACAAAAAAAGTGCCCATCAACCCAATCAAACTTGTGGGAGCGGCTTCTGGAAGCATGGGGTGAAATTTCTCTAGATTACCTCAGCAAATTAACAGCTAGAATGCCAAAGGTCTGCAATGCTGTAATTGCTGCTAAGGGAGCATTCTTTGACGAAAGCAAAGTTTAAAGTAGAAAATTATTTGGAAAAAAAAACATTATTTCTACCTTGTCAATGTCTGGACTATATTTCTATTCATTTTGCAACTCATTTGATAAATAAAAGTATGAGATTTCAGGGAAAATACAAAATTGTCTAGGTGACCCCAAACTTTTGAACGGTAGTGTGTGTGTATATATATATATATATATATATATATATATATATATATATATATATATATATATATATATATATAACGGTAGTGTGTGTTACTGTAGTCGGACTACTTTTTTCAGTAACGAGTAGTCTAACGCAACTACTATTTAAAAAAAAACTAGTAGTCAGATTAAAGTTACTTATCTAAAACATTGTGCGTTACTATTTCTGCAATTCGGGGGAACGTAGGTTATATTTATTCATTCTTATTTTTTGGCTACACGTTTCTTACGCGGTTATGTCATCTCTGCTCTGCGGCGCCAAAGTCAGACGTGAACAATATGGAAGGAGAGAAGTTCGCTTTTAGCAGCTGGAAATACAGGCAATATTTTGATTTTATTTCGGCTGATGACAACATTAAGGTCCGTTGTACACTCTAAAGTGCTGTCTACCTTAAAAACGTGGCGTTCGCGGTGGCGAACGTAAATTGTTACCGGGGGCGGGGTGTAAAATGGACTAAATTCAGTATTATATCGCGATCTATCGGTCGCCGGTGATTGGCGCCAGAGCGAACTAGTAACTCATTGAATTATAGATGTGGATTGGAGGTAAATAAACTAGATTTTTTTCGACGTGAGATATCGGAAGTGTGGCGTGAGAGCGTGTGAAGACAGTCAAATGCGTGTGTCTCACGCTCAATGCGTGAGAGTTGGCAACCCTGTAAGTGGGCGGAGTTGAACAGAAAGACTGTCTTATTTTTTTTTTTTTTTTAAACATGTAAGCCTATTTCAAGAAAAAGTTTACAAATGCCAGTGTCATTTTTGATGTTCCGGTTAAAATACATGTCAATAAAGTGAGTATTGGCAGAACTAGTCATTTTCATGTTATAGGGGCGGGGGATCAGCCTCTGCTGAAAGTAACTAAAAGTAATCTATTAGTTACCTTTAAAAGCAAGTAGTCAGTAACTTAACTGAGTTACTTTTTAAAGAAGTAGTCAGTAGTCGGATTACTGTTTCAAAGTAACTATGGCAACACTATATATATATATATATATATATATATATATATATATATATATATATATATAAATTGCACACTAGGGGCGAGAACGAGTTTTCAAACCTGTGAATTACAAATCGTACGTGTGTTTACATGGATGCAGCCACGAAGTCGCCAGGTTTGCTTCATGGAAAATTCATTTTTAGGAACGTAAAGTGTTACCGGAGTGGAGCTCAGAGCGGTCGTTTTCTGCATGGTCCTAACGCTAGATTTGTCGCTATTTAAATATTTCTTTTTAATCAATGAACATAATCATAAACTTCAACATCTTGTTTATTTTTCCACCAGTCTACTACACAGACCAATAGATGAGTGCAGAAAACAGAGCAAACAGTTTTCAGAACACTGGAAATTCTGACCAAAAATGTTGTTTAATTTTGGGAATTTTGCTCAGGATATTGGAAGAATAAGAAGAACTGAAGTAAATCAGGAGATGTTTTTCAATACCATTTTAGATGGTAGACTTTCTTTAATTTCCCAGGCCTCTGCCACAGGCATCTCCATAGTGCCTAGAAGTGGTCCTCTGCATGCTCAAAGCAAATGACTGGATCTTCCAATCATCATCTATAATATAAGCTGTCACACCAAGATAATTATTGTTGCTAACAGAGGTCCAATGGTCCCCAGTCAGAGCCAAATTTGTGGCGCTCTTCACAATAACCTGTTTTACTTCCCTTTCCTCATCATACAGCTGCTGGATTTTCTTCGACATTGTCTTTCTGGACGGCAGTTCATAACTTCATAACGCAATTTGCAGCACTTCTTGTAAAGCCTGGATTATACTTTTGCGAGTGACCGTAGCGCGCGACTCTGCCTACCTCATACTTGCCGTGTCTTACTTAAGCTTTCGACCACAGAGAGCGGTCTACAGTCCATAGCAATCCATCCTTATATCCTTATATTTAAATTTCCCATCCACCAGCGTAGCCTCTTCAGTCATCTCCATCATGCTCATCTTATTGTGCGTCCATATAATCTGTATGCCTGGAACTCATGCACTCAGAATCATTCCACTGTGCGAAAGTCTCTCATGCGTTAAAATGCGTTAATTTTTTTAGTTCGTTCCCTGTAATTAATTAATCAAAAATTACGTGTTAAAGTCCCTCCACTAATTTATTTACAACTGCACAGGGATGTATCAAGAATCAACTCAATGCTCAGAACAATAAACAAAATGTCTATAACAAAACCATATCAACTACCTTACCTACACATAAAGGAAAGGAAATAAAGTACAAAAACCTCCAGACATCCAGATAGTCATACACAGATCAATGGAAAGCATGTCCATATACAGATGAAATAGTTGCATGTGTATTAAGCATGTGCATGAACATTTGTAAAAGACACATTATTGCATCGCTGAAACATTTCAAAAGCCCCATCTAGAATATAGATGTACGTTGGTTGATAAGACATTGGACACAACTGGACTGCCCTGTGTGTGTGTTTGTGTGTGTGTGTGTGTGTGTGTCTATGGTATTTCAAGCGTCAAACAAAAATATTGTGTGTGCAAGAGAGAAAGTGTGTGTGTGTGTGAGAGAGAGGTTTTGTTCTCCAGTTGTGTGTGAAGAGGAGTGTATGTTTCCATGAAGACTCGGGTATTGCTCCAGTACACAGGACGTTATTCTAGCTCACACACACACACTGAGGAGTCAGAATAAACCCAAAATACTGTGGATTCAGAACCCAAAACAAAAAACCCTGCATAGAGGGGCTCAGTGAATGTGGAGTGGAATGTGTGTAAGTGTGTGAGTGTGTGTTTGTGAGAGGAGACGCTGTAGAAGGACAGAGTGCCGGCCGGCCAGTCCAGATACACTCCTACTCTGTTGGAGCTGGAGGGGCGGACAGAGATTCTAGTGCAGTTATTATTGTGATAGACAGAGTAACAGTAATCAGAGTAGCGCAACATCCAGGACTTTATATTGTATCCAAACCCACAGTCATCACTGTTTCCTTTCCTGCTGATTCCTTTATATGTCACTGCTATATTAACATGATCTCCACTCCACTCAACCTCCCAGTAACAGCGTCCAGTCAGACTCTCTCTACACATCACCTGAGTATAGTGATCAAATCTCTCTCGATGATAAAAATACGTCTGGTGCTCATTCACACACGTCACCTTTCTGTTCCCCTCAGACAGAGAGAGACGTGTGTGTGCTGTGTTTGGGTCCAGTGTGAGCTCACATGCATCTGCACACAAGAAGAGACATTAGAGGAGACCACACAAATACTGTGTGTATATGTATCTGTGTGTGTGTGTGTGTGTGTGTATGTATCTGTGTGTATGTATATGTGTATCTGTGTGAGGGTGTGTGTGTGTTTATCTGTGTGGGTGCGCGCACGGTTGTGTGTGTGTGTGTGTGTGTGTGTGTGTGTTTGTGTGTGTGTGTGTGTATTAACTACAAAACTGCTGCTTACATTTTCTTAGTCCTGGTTTGAGTCTGATCTTCCCTGCATGATCCACCCTAAAGAAAACACACACACACACACACACACACACACACACACACACACACACACACACACAAACAAATATAGAAATAGAGGAAAACTCGATTACTCACACCAAGATTACAGGAATGTCTGTCTGTCTCACACATGCTCCCAGACAACAGGATAGTCTGACACACACACACACACACACACACACACACACACCACACACACACACACACACACACACACACACACACACACAGATAACAGGACTCACTGACTGTCTGTCTGTCTCTCTCTCTCTCTCTCTCTCTCACACACACACACATGCACCTAGATAACAGAACTGTCTCCCTCTCACACAAATACACCTAGATAACAAGACTGTCTGTCTATCACACACACACAGGGACCTAGATAACAGGACTGTCTCGCACACACATGCTCCTAGATAACAGGACTGTCTGTCTCACACACACACATCTAGATAACAGGACTGTCTCTCTCTCTCTCACACACACACACACACACACACACATGCACCTAGATAACAGGCCTGTCTCTCACACACACATATCCACCCAGATAACAGGACTGGTTGTCTAGGTAACAGGACTGTTTCACACACACATGCACCTAGATAAAAGGACCTATGTCTCTCTCACACACACATGCACCTAGATAACAGGACTGTCTCACTTTCTCACTGTTATGGTCAGAGATTTTTTATTTTTGGTTGCTTTGTATGTAGTATGCATTTTTTTAGAATCAAGCTGCATGTTCCTAAGTGAAAATTTGGAGGAGTTATGCATGATTTTCACAAATAGCGCCAAGTAGTGGCCAAATGTTTCAAAACTGCACAGCATGACACATAGTCCTGAGATATGCACAGTGGTGAGGTTTCATGTTGATTGGGCAATGGTAAGTCTGTCAAATGGCCAATTAATTCAAATTAAAATTAATTGGCTCATGGCGGCCATGTTTTTTGAGTGATGATGTCATCATTGTGTGTCTTGATATCACTTGGGCCCCTGATGATGCATGTAAAGCTTTGGCTTGATGTGACTAATGGCTTCTGAGAAACAATTTTTCCCATGTTATAGCGCCCCCTATTGGACAATCGTGGCCAGCTTTGACCTGTGACCTTGAAGTCATGTGCCCTATCAGCCGATACATTTTCATGAAGATTGGTCAAAGCATTGTTGAGGTATAGCTGCTGAAGTAAATTTGGCCACACCTCAGAGCTATTGATTGATATGTGACAGCCAGGCTGTATGGAAATGTCACAATGTTGTCGATAAGTTTTAATAATGAGATTCTTCTGAGTAGTTTGATACAAAGAGTGATACCAAGTGGGCGGAGCTTCATAGTTGTATATGAAATGTCCTATTGAATTGAGCCAAGGAATGCATAGGAACTGGAATTTTGATTCTATGACTTATGGTGTGGGAGATATGGACCAAAAGACAAAATGGTGTGCTATAGCACCACCATCAGGTCAATGTGAGTCTCTGTACTTGAGTCTGGTCCTTGGACCATACATTATCAATTTGCCCAGTTTGGTGTTTCTCAGTGGGGAACCGTCAGGGCCCTCTACGCCCTCTCAGAGGGCCTAAAATATTCTTAAAACATAAATATATATAATTTATCCAATTTTATTTTATCTACTTACAGTTTGACAATCGACATCTAAACAATTACAAAAATATAAGCAAATAAATTATTAACCCGTGTCTATTCAATCTGTGTTGGAAGGTGAGGGGTTAAGTGGAAGCCTGTAAGCCTGTGTCTCCCTCTATCAGGACTGTGATGCCCGCTGTTCGTTTACAGAGGGCCTGGCAGTTATAATTCAGCGCAATACCAGTTTCAAATGACAGCAAAATTGACCAATCATATCTTCCCTCTTAGTGGGCGGGCTTAACTGTATGATAATTTCCGCCCGCTGTGGCGACGCTAGCTGAACTTTCGATTCAGTCCTTTGATGTCCTCGTGCGCGTTGTTTACATATTCCGCTTCCGAGAACCACAGAGCTGTGAACTTTATTTTGTTTGGAAACTTATTTTGCTTAACAAGTTATCTAGTACAGATATTATTGTTTATTGCATTTCTAAAGCTATACTGTCGTCTCAGTTTTTTCTTTATTGCAGTTTATTAGGAGAGGATTTTTTTTTCGGGGGGGGGGGGGGGGTAGCGGGCCCAGGTTTAATGGTCACGGTTCACTACTGGTGTTTCTAGGCATTACGGTCTAGGCTGCACAATACGTTTTAGGTCAAAAAAATGGGAAAAAGAATAATAAGAAGAAGAAAGAAAAATTCCAGCAATTACAATAGGTTTCCCACACTACGTGTGTGAACCCTAGTAAGAAAGAAAAATAGCCGCAAGCGGTGATTGGCGGGTTCACACAAGAATAGGCATTTTGGCCTCAATAGGCACAAGAAAGCCCAAAAGGTCCTTTAGACCTAAAAGTGAAAAGAAGCTGTTTGGGTTTGGCCAGTGTGTGCTCCACAGATGTGTGTGTGTCAGAAAGGGAGACACAGAAATAGCACATCTGGCTAGGGCTGCATCTATATTGAACAATATAGGAAGGCCTGCACGCATCTATACATGATTGGGCCTGTATATTACCGACAGAGAGAGATTGAGGGAGCCAGAGACTATGCTTTGTTAATTCACTCCTTCAACACCTAGCACGCCTAACACGCCTAATGACTGGACTGACATGACTGGCATGATTGGACTGACATGACTGGTACGACTGACATCACTGGCATGACTGACATACTATACATATAGTATAGTATACATATACATATTATACATATACTGTATTATACATATACTGTATATACATATACATATACTGTAGATATGCATAAAAACTATACATACATTTAGGTAGAAGTGTGTGTGTGTGTGTGTGTGTGTGTGTGTGTGTGTGTGTGTGTGTGTGTGTGTGTGATAGTGTATGTACTCTAACTATGACAACATATACTAATACATATACATACATAAGCATACATAGAAATTATACATACATGTAGGTATAAAGGTGTGTGTGTTTGTGTGTGACTCACAAAAAAGAAGCCAAATATCAGTTTGTATGAGCATGTGTTAGTCACTGAGATATGGGTGGGTATGGCTAGGGAAGTGTCATGGTAAATGCTATAGGAAGGCCTGCTTGCGCCTGTATGTGTGTGTCTTGCCTGTATAATAGACACGGAGAGATCTAGGTAGCCAGAGCAATGTTTACTTAGGGCACAGAGATGGGAGGGGGAATGTGGGTGAGAGTGTGCGTGCGTGTGAGAGGGAGAAGGTGACAGAGGCACTTTAACATGCATTTTTATGCATTGTATATAATATTGCACTGTAGAGCCATACGATAACCAATTTGGATTAAACTTGGCAAATTTGTTCAGGATGAGATTGTGAACGGCAGGGCCTGAATTTCAGTGCGGGATTGCGGGAATTGCGCACTATTTCTTCGATTCCCGCAATTTTAGCCATAATACTGCGGGAAACTCCCGCACACAATTACAGCGAAAACGTTCAGCAAAACAATAGCTCGGTTTGTATTGTGAGACGGACAGATAGTCGGACAGACCGACTTTCGTACTGGACGCTGCACTCGGCGCTCTCACTCTTCCTAGCACAAACAGCAGCGGCGGTGACATTGACTAAACTAATCCTCACGATTCACAGACAGGTGACGGTAGTAAACTAAAGCAGCAGTCCAAAGATATGTTTCAGTCCAACTGGCCAAATATATATCCTTGGCTCGAACTTAATAGTGGTGAAATGAGCTGCTCGATTTGTAAAATGTACGGTGCTGTGCCTTTTACCAGCCGATGCTACAAAACATTGACTTTAAGTCGCCACTCGGCTAGTGTCTCTCATACAGCAGCACTGAAAAGAAAGCGCGAGGCTGATCTGAAAGAGGTGGTCAATAACGGAGGAGAAGGGCAGAAAAACAGATTACTAGGGTTGCCAACTTTATCACTTTGAGTGAGATTTGATTTTAGGAGGGGGGTGGCGGCGTGTGTGTAAAATATTGGCCGGGGGCGGGGTGTCCATGTGTAAATTGTTTTTTTTTGGGGGGGGGGGGTGGTAAAATGGACACATTAAGTATTATATCAGAACGATATAAGCGAACTAGTGGCGCCAGAGCGAACTAGTAACTCATTGAATCATAGATGTAGATCAGAGATAAATAAACTAGATTTTTTCAGCATGAGAAATCGGATGTGGCATTTGTGTGTGTGAAGACGGTCAAATGCGTGTGTCTCACGCTCTTTGCGTGAGAGTTGGCAACCCTGGATTACTGCAATGCATAAAATTCTGCCTGATGCCCAGTCAGCTGATTGTGATATGATGACACATTTCAGCACACAAAACAGACGTAAAATGAAGTTATAACAAGCCTAACCAATGTATGCTAATTTCAGAGCTTGGCCCTCCAAGAGAGCAGTTGGAATGTTTTTGTTTTTTTTAGAAAAGAAAGACCAAGGAGAGGACATATCAGGGTAGAGAAGAACCAAGATACATTTACATTTACGGCATTTAGCAGACGCTCTTATCCAGAGCGACTTACAAAGTGCTTTGCTTCTGATCACAGAATACATCCTAGGAAATAGTACAGATAGGCCAGAATTCAAGACACCATTGAGTCAGACTACTACTAAACTACAGGAGTCAATATCATTACCTAGTGTTTTGCAAGTTAGGCATTTGCCAAAAAGCACAAATAACCATAAACAGACATACAATTTAAGAACACGGCAAGTGGTATCAGCTGAGTTAGTGCTCTGGTAAGAACTCAACAAACAGGTGAGTCTTCAGTCTACGCTTGAAGATAGTAATAGACTCTGCAGTCCTAGCAGCTAATGGAAGATCGTTCCACCATCTTGGAGCCAGGACGGAGAAAAGTCTGGAGCTTTGTCTTCCATGAGACTTTAAGCATGGAGTTTCAAGTCGAGCCAAGCTTGAGGTTCTAAGTGTTCGCTGTACAGATCGGCTTTTGACCATGGACATCATGTAGGGAGGGGCCAGTCCATTTTTGGCTTTGTAAGCAAGCATCAAGGTTTTATATCTGATGCGTGCCGCTACTGGAAGCCAGTGAAGAGAGTGAAGAGAGAAACACCTGGAGTGACTAATTACAGCCAATAACAGCTAACAAAACAACAAGGTTATGATAAGAAGCCTAGAATCTACCAGAATCTGAGGCAATAGTAATTAAACTCAAGTCCTACCTTAACCAATCACAGGATGTTCCAAGACTAGATACACAAAGCACACTGAAGTCCAAAACTAGAGTTGTCCTAATTTATCTGTTTTAGTCAGTGCTGTATCCGCCCCTTAATTCACACCTTAGACCAGGGCGAAACTACACCTGGGGTGACTAATTACAGCCAATAACAGCTTAACCAATCACAGGATGTTCAAAGACTAGATACACAAAGCACACTGAAGTCCAAAACTAGAGTTGTCCTAATTTATCTGTTTTAGTCAGTGCTGTATCCGCCCCTTAATTCACACCTTAGACCAGGGCAAAACTACACCTGGGGTGACTAATTACAGCCAATAACAGCTTAACCAATCACAGGATGTTCCAAGACTAGATACACAAAGCACACTGAAGTCTAAAACTAGAGTTGTCCTAATTTATCTGTTTGTCAGTGCTGTATCCGCCCCTTAATTCACACCTTAGACCAGGGCGAAACTACACCTGAAGTGACTAATTACAGCCAATAACAGCTAACAAAACAACAAGGTTATGATAAGAAGCCTAGAATCTACCAGAATCTGAGGCAATAGTAATTAAACTCAAGTCCTACCTTAACTAATCACAGGATGTTCCAAGACTAGATACACAAAGCACACAAAGAGACAAGTTACAATGTATATATATTATATACACACATATATATATTAGTGGTGGGACTTTAACGCGTTAATTTCGATTAATTAATTACAGGAAAATTAACGCACTAAAAAAATTTACGCATTTTAACGCATGAGACACTTTTGCACCGTGGAATGTTTTTCAGTGCACGAGTTCCAGACATACAGATTATATGGACGCACAAAAAGATCATGATGGAGATGACTGAAGAGGCTACGCTGGTGGATGGGACATTTAAATATAAGAAACTTCCAGATGGAAGTACAAACACAAATAGTGTTATTTACACTTTATGTAGGAAGGAGTTCGCTTATCACAGGAGCACTTCCACCCTTCGTTACCACATCAACGCAAAACATGTTGGGGCTAACGCGCAGGTCAGTAAAGATAACTTAGCTGCTAAATGTATTTCTAGTACGATAGGGTGAACAAACATCCATATTTCCCGGGACATGTTCGTATTTCACATCCTGTCCCGGGTTTTTTTAAGTGAGGAAATGTCCTGGTTTTTAAATTACCTTCATTGGACCATTAAGACTGGATTAAACTTTCGCGAGTGGCCGTAGCGCGCGACTCCGCACGCGTTTATACATAACGCGTAACATTATTTGTGTTGTCCGCTCTCTGTGGTCGAAGATAAAGGCTTACAAGAAGCACATTGCGTTAACTGATGCAAGTTATGAACTCCCGTCCAGAAAGACAATGTCTCTGACTGGGGATCACTGGACCTCTGTTAGCAACAAGAATTATCTTGGTGTGACAGCTCATATTATAGATGATGAATGGAAGATCCAGTCATTTGTTTTGAGCATGCAGAAGACCACTTCTAGGCACTATGAAGATGCCTGTGGCAGAGGCCTGGGAAATTAAAGAAAAATATACCATCTAAAATGGTATTAAAAAACATCTTCTGATTTACTTCAATTCTTCCAATATCCTGAGCAAAACTCACAAAATTAATATTTTTTTGACACTTTTGGTCAGAATTTCCAGTGTTCTGAAAACTGTTTGCTCTGTTTTCTGCACTCATCTATTGGTCTATGTAGTAGACTGGTGGAAAAATAAACAAGATGTTGAAGTTTATGATTATGTTCATTGATTCATTCATCATTCAAACTTAAATTAATATTTCTCATGTTAAATACTGAAATGCGATTAAATGCAATTAATTTCGATTAATTAATTACAAAGCCTCCGATTAATTCGATTAATTTTTTTTACGCGTCCCACCCCTAATTATATATATCTTGTTGAAGCACAGCAAGACCTGTATTTAGGTTCACCAGTAGTATCCCCCCCAAAATGTAGAAATCCCCCTTATGTGACACATTTAAGGGGGGAATTCCCACTCATTTTGAAAAATGAATTTCAGGCCCTGGAATGGGCTTCTGCATTTTGGTCAGAATTGGATAAAATATGAAAGAGCTTCAAGAATATGAATATTATATGTATCGATGCTGTCCATTTAAAAAAATATTTAGCAGGTATAAGTGGCTTAAGATCCAAAATCTTTGGATAGTTTTTTTTTTTATTTCACACTCTGTAGAGTATTATAAGACTTTGCTTGACATGATAGTATGAAAATCGTAGGAGGAGTATGAAAAGTGATGATTTCAAACTATTATTAACTGTAAATGAACTGTGCATTTTTTAATAGAACATGTAATGGAAAAGTTGTTCACACTACTGCAAGGAATCAGTAGAGTCCAATTGCATGTTCTCAAGTGGAATTATGTAGGGGATATACTTGCTTTTTTTGCAATAGCACCCACCAGTGGCCAATCGACACCCGGCTGGAGTATGTCATAGGGGCGCGCACTTGCCCACACCCAAGAGGTTTCATGCAGATCGACCAATGGTAAGCCTGTCAAACGCATGCCGATCACTGATTGGCCAATTACATCAGCCATTTTGGAAGTATGGCGTGTCTGCTTTAGGACCTGCTTCCCAGAGGCCCATAGATGATGTCTGCCAAGTTTCATGTGGTTCGGTCAATCTGAGTGCATGGGGAAAATTTTTGCATGTTATAGCGACTCCTAGCAGGTGAGGTATGTTAACCTCTGCGAGCTGCCCCAGACCCTCAGAGGGAAGCTCTCTGTGAAGTGCCATCTCATTGCATTCAAGTTTTCTTTAATTAGAGCTCCATATGCGCAAAATGTACTATTGAGTTTACGCCCCCTCATTGGATTGGCTTATACTGACTAGGTAGTGAATTGCAGGGTCTGAATTGCAGAATTGCAGGGTTCATACTGTGTGTGTGAACCCTAAAAATCTGAGCAATTACAATAGGTTTCCCACACTATGTGTGTGAACCCTAAATATAGCCGCAAGCGGCGATCGCTGGTTCACACACGAAAAGGCAAAAAATCCCAAAAAGTTGGCAAAATGACTCAGATCAGAAGTAAATCACATGCTGTGATTAGCATTGTGTGTATGTGTGTTTGTGTGTTTTTTGATGTAAGCAGTACATCTTGGCTTGATCCAAGGACTGCAACAGAAGTAGAATTTTGTTTCTAGGCCCTACAGTGTGAAAGATATTGGAAAATAAAAGTGAAAAGAAGATGTTTGGGTTTGGCCAGTGTGTGCTCTACAAATGTGTGATGACATCTGCGTGTGTCAGAAAAGGAGACACAGAAATAGCACATCTGGCTAGGGCTGCATCTATGTGAACAATATAGGAAGGCCTGCCTGTGTCTATACATGATTGGGCCTGTATATTACTGACAGAGAGAGAATGAGGGAGCCAGAGACTATGCTTTGTTAATTCACTCCTTGCACACCTTGCACGCCTAACATGACTGTCCGTGTATTCAAAGTATGAATGTGGACTGACATGACTGATATGACTGGACTGACATGACTGGCATGTCTGATATGACTGATATAACTGACATGACTGGACTGACATGACTGGCATGTCTGATATGACTGACATCGCTGGCATGACTGACATATACTATACATATACTATAGATATGCATACAAACTATACATAGATTTAGGTAGAAGTGTGTGTGTGGTAGTGTATGTACTCAAACTATGACAAGATATACTAATACATACATACATAAGTATACATAGAAACTATACATACATGCAGGTATAAAGGTGTGTGTGTCTGTGTGTTTGTGTGAGAGAGAGACACCGAGATCTAGGTAGCCAGAGCAATGTTTACTTAGAGCGCAGAGATGGGAGGGGGAATGTGGGTGAGAGTGTGAGAGAGACTGAGTGTGTGAGTTTCAGCCTGCGTGCATGTGAGAGGGAGAAGGTGACAGAGGCACATCCATCGTATATAATATTGCACTGTAGAGCCATACAATAACCAATTTGGATGAAACATGGCCAATTTTTCAGGATGAGATTGTGAATGGGTTTGTGCATTTTGGTCAGAATTGGATAAAATATGAAAGAGCTTCAACAATATGAATATTATATGTATCGATACTGTCCATTTAAAAAATATTTAGCAGGTATAAGTGGCCTAAGATCCAAAATTGAATGAGTGCAGAAAAGTGGTCTCAAAGACAATGCAATAAAGTCCACTATTTGAAAATGTATTATGTTTTTATTCATTTTCATATTTCATGTTCTGACATTAATCAGATTAAGCAAATAAAGTCACCCAATGTCAAATGTCTTGAATCTCAAAAAGATATGCAGGGGCCCATGGGCAATATAGGATATGAGCACTGTTTAGAGTAAATAATTAACCTTGGATTTGAATACATGTAGCGTGCTCTGAAGTATCAGTGTCCATTTAACTGGCTTATGAGTCACCAAGGCCCAAAAGGTCACAAAGCATTGTAATGGCAAAACAATTCAGATAATAGATCTAAATCACTTGCTGAGATTATCTTAGTGTGTCTTTGGATGGCAAAAATAAGCTAAACATCAGTTAGTGTGTTGGAAATGGCTAGAGAACTGTGTATATGAAGCATAGTTGTAGTCCTGTGTGTGAATGTTTATGGAGAAAAAAGTTAAATATCTGTGTGTGTGTGTGTGTGTGTGTGTTTTAGTCAAAGAGTAATGGGTATACATGGCTAGGGCAGTGTGTGTGTTAAACCTATAAGTAGACGTGTGTGTGTGTGTGTGTGTGTGTGTGTGTGTGTGTGTGTGTGTGTGTGTGAGTGTGTGTGTGTGTGTGAGAGAGAGAGAGAGAGAGAGAGAAAGAGAGAGAGTGTGTTTTCAAAAACAGAAGCTAAACGTCAGTTTGTGTGTTTGTATCTGGGTTACTCAGAGAAATGGGTAGGTATGGCAAGGGCAGTGTGAAAGCTACAGAGGCCTGTGTTTTTGTAAGTGCATGTGAAAGAGAGGCGGGGGCAGGTAGAGCCCATGAGTTGTAAAGTGTTACAAGCATGGGGGAGTGTGGAGGGAGTGGAGGAGGGGGGGGGGGGGGGGGGTGAATAAAATAATTGTGGACGGATTTGGCTCAAACTTGGCATACATCACCATAATGGTCATGTGAATGTGGATGTCAATTTTCATAACAATCAGACATACTATGGCGTAGTTATTGAACTGGGAATTTGATGTGTTACAATGGTAGCATTGTGATGCATATGAAAAATATTAATTTGTGAAAACCTTAGGATTTTCTCGCTAATCTTAGTATTTCAGAGTCTGCTGAGTATTACAAGGTGTGATTTAAAGGTGATGAAGTTAAAATGCTAGGACTAGTATGAAAATGACAAGTTATATATATTTGATAATAGTGAAAAAGTGGTACATTTTTGCAAAGCACATGTAATTGGAAAGTTGCTAGGCATTCTGCATACAATCTGTCAGGAATGGCAATCACACCTGTGACCGCCAGAGGGCGCCATCGCCGGAATACTGACCAGCACACCTGACTCCAATGAAACACTCACCACAACCTACTTAAGGACTCTGTACATAGACACCATTGCGAAGTATTGCCTCTCTGAGTGACTTTACCAAGCCTTATTTCTTGCATTACATTTCGGACTGATTCTGGTTTTTGATCCCTGCTCTGCTCTGGTCTGTTGTTACCCTCCTGTTTCGCCTAGCCTTTTTGTACCTCTGCCTGCCTTCTGAAGTCTTTTGGTTTTTTGACATTCTCTGCCTGGTTTTTGACTCTCCCTTTTTGCCTTGCCCTTTTGTGCTGCTGCCTGCCTTCCCTATGGGGTCTGCTATTTGTTTATTGTTATTAAATCAAGTATATTCATACCTGCTTATGGATCCATCTCTACCCTCGGGTTCACCACCGTTACACAATCATATGAGTCCAAGCTTTTCTTGATAAGTGAAAATATGTAGGAGAAATTCTGGATTTTCTAGTATAGCGCCACCTAGTGGTGCAATTCCCTTCTAACATGAGTATGTCTTAGAGGGTGTGTACATGAACATACCATGTCAGTTTCATGCGTATGTACCTATGATAAGCCTGTCAAATGGCCAAAACCAATTAAGTGTCGAATGGCGGCCATGTTTTTTGAGTGATGACATCATCATTATGTGCCTTGATACCACTTGACCCCATGATGATGCATGTAAAGAAAAATACCAGCAATTACAATAGGTTTCCCACACTACGTGTGTGAACCCTAATAAGAAAGAAAAAAAATTGAGCTATTACAATAGGTTTCCCACACTATTTATGTGAACCCTAAATATGGCACATTTCATTTCATTTAATTTCATACACAAACACACACGTGTCTAGATGACAGGACTCACTGACTGTCTGTCTCTCTAAGTCTCTCTCTCACACACACACACCACACACATGCACTTAGATAACAAAACTCTCTCTCTCTCACACACACACACACACATACACCTATATAACAAGACTGTCTGTCTATCACATACACACTGGGACCTAGATAACAAGACTGTCTCTCTCTCTCATACACATATACACACACACACACGTCTAGATAACAGGACTGTCTCTCACACACATGCACTTAGATAACAGGGCTGTCTCTCTCACGAACACACTCACATCTAGATAACAGGACTGACTGACTGACTGACTGTCTCTCTCTCTCTCACCACACACATGCACCTAGATAACAGACCTGTCTCTCTCACACACTTATCCACCCAGATAAGAGAACTGTCTATCTAGATAACAGGACTCACAAAGGACTCACACACACATACACTTAGATAACAAAACTCTCTCTCTCTCACATACACCTAGATAACAAGACTGTCTCTCTCTCACACACATATAAACACAAAACGTCTAGATAACAGGACTGTCTCTCACACACATGCACTTAGATAACAGGACGGTCTCTCTCTCTCTCTCTCTCTCTCTCTCTCTCTCTCTCTCTCTCTCTCTCACAGACACATGCACCTAGATAACAGGCCTGTCTCTCACACACACATATATCCACCCAGATAACAGGAGTGTCTCACACACACACACACACATACACCTAGATAACTGGACTCTCTCTATCTCACACACATGCACCTAAATAACAGGACTGTCTCACTTTCTCACTGTTATGGTCATTTTTGTTATTATTTTTTTTGTTTGGTTGGTTTGGAGTTATTTTGCAGGTTCTCCAGATGAGGCAACGACCTGATTACCATCTGGTGTGGGAGTCATGTGGCTTCATTGCGAAGGATGAGATTGAATGGCAGGTTTTTAAAAGCTCACTCCGAGAGAGAAGCAGAGCCTTGTGGTGTCTTGAGCAGTGGACTCCACTTGGTCATTGGGTGATACTGAGTGGTTTCTGGCTTGTTTTGTAACCGGCTGTGTGAGTTTGGACTCAATCAATCAATCAATCAAAGTTTATTTGTATAGCGCTTTTCACAACACATGTTGTCACAAAGCGCCTTACAGGATTTAAAAGGTTAACAATACTACGGGTCCAGAACCCTAATGAGCAAGCCAAGGGCGACAGTGGCGAGGAAAAACTCCCTACTGATGGTTTTACAGTCAGGTCTGTTATGAGAGATATCAATAAGCATTGTGAGAAGTAATGCTTATATCCAATACCCATTTATTGTATTTATGTATAGTTTATAAAGATAATTGTTGATTTTGGGGGTTGTCTATTTTGAGTTTATTGCCTAAAAATTGTCTCCTGTATAAGTTATAGGGAGATAGGGAAGGTTTATGTATTTTCGTTTGTTTTCTTTTTGTAAGGTTAATTAAATTGAAACAGGGGATTATGGAGTTTTGTTTATGTTGGTCTTGGCCCAGCCTGAAGACATTGTTTTAAAATCTTTATTTATTATTGTCACGGTACGGCGGGCTCCCTACTGGTCGCCTCCGTCTACAGCAGCAACTGTCCTGTTGTTGTTGTGTAGTGTTTGTCCCTCAGGTGGGCGGAGCCCGCGATCTGTCTCACCTGAGGGTGGTTTGTTTGCCTATATATGTCTTGTCTTTGTACCAGTTGACTGCTGGTCATGTCACAGGTTTTTGGTTTGTGCACTTTCTTCATTAAACTATCCATTTTCCCTGAGACTTGGCATGACCCTGCCCGTCACAATTATTGATACCAATATATAGATAACTAATATATAATTAAATTAATTTCAACAGCCCAGACATCCATTTCAGTGTCGCCCTATATATATATTTTTATTTCTGTTTTATGTTGCAACCCTGACTAGTGAGCCAGGTTCATCTGGGTCTTAACACTCAAATATACACCTAGATAACAGGACTCTCTCTCTCTCTCTCTCTCTCTCTCTCTCTCACACACACACACACACACACACACACACACACATACACAGGGACGGACTGGCCATCGGGCATACCGTGCATTTTCCCGGTGGGCCGACGTGCTATTTGGGCCGACAGTCCTGACACTTTTTTATCTATTTATATATTGGTCTGACCGGCCCATAAAACAAGTAGATCAGTGGGCCGATTCAGATGGAGGCAGGCTGATTGACTATGGTCTGGCTAATCACATTAACACACCTTTCGCGATGCTCCTGCTGCCTGCATAATGCATTTGGCAAAAAAAAAGTCAGCACGAGAGTTTACCGGTCCTTAAACACGCTGGTATGCAGCCCATTGGTTATTTTCTTTACTGACACAGAGCTGCACCAATCATATCATCAAACACCCCCCTCCTCCATGCGCCGGTGCGTAGTGCAATCTAACGTTGATAGGCCCTTTTCACAACAAAACGGAAATACGTCACCGCCGGGTAAAACAAGTTCCGGTACTCGCAGAAGATAGTTGTTGTCAATTCACCTCAGCATGGAGCGTGTGTTTACTTCATCCCTGTCGTCGCTGCCGAGACTGAATTTTAAATACGTTTCCAGTATCGTTGGAGAACATTCAACAACGAACGGTTCCAAGTTAAATAGAGGCTACAAATTGTTTGTAGAATAATTTATTCACTTATACCAGGGTAAGCTAACACCAGCTAGCACTAGCTAGGTAACTAACTATTATTTAAGGTATAGCTGGTTCCATTAGTCATCCTACGGAGTGGTAAAACAGTCTATATTATTATGATATATATTATAATATTACAAATGATACTGACAGCTTTAGTTAACAATATCTAGCTAGGTTAAGCTGGGCATACACTGTGCGATTTTTGGCCCATTTATAGTCGTGCGACTATTTTTGCGATCGGGCCGAGTTTCGGCTCAATCGCGTGTCGTGCATCGTATAGTTTACACAGGTAAACGAGGAGCGATTCACACCTCACGACCAACTCCCGATCAGAAATCGCAGCGTCGCAAGAATATCAAACATGTTTGAAATTCAAATCGCTCCTCGTGAGAGTATCGCACTGTTGAAGCAGCTCCACGAGCCGACTCTCCCTGCGATTTAGTCGTAGTTTGAGCTGGAGCTGAGCACATGATTTAAAATATCGTACAGTGTACGCCCAGCTTTAGCTAGCCAAGGGACGTCAGCTATTGATTGTTTGGTTTACATCAGTATCAATAAAGTTCATGACACACACCAAGTTATTACGTGTTATTGTTTATTCAGTGTCCAATATAGTCGACAGCAAAGTGATGGTCAGAGCTGGATGCTACCGAGCAGAGCTGGATGCTAGCGGATCACAACTAGTTTCAGAGCCGTTTCAGTGGAACAGTTGCTGTCCGCATTTGAAAGAGCAAACTCTCGACTAGTAGATGTTCGTGGTGTACTGCCAGCCAAGAGCTTGCTCTTTTCTAGCTAGAAGCTATCGGATCACGGCTAGAAGCTATCGGATCACGGCTAGAAGCTATCGGATCACGGCTAGAAGCTAGCGAACCGGGGCTAAAAGCTAGCGAACCGGAGCTAAAAGCTAGCGAACCGGAGCTAGATGCTAGCGAACCGGAGCTAGATGCTAGCGAACCGGGGCTAGATGCTATCGGACCGGGGCTAGAAGCTAGCGAACCGGAGCTAGAAGCTAGCGAACCGGAGCTAGAAGCTAGCGAACCGGGGCTAGATGCTAGCGGGTAACAGCTAGATGCTAGCGGACGTACGTGTACTCCCAGCCGAGAGCTTGATCTTTCAAACGCGGACAGCAACTGTTCCACTGAAACCGGCTGGGAACAGTAACAGTACTGGGAACAGTAACAGTACTGGGAACAGTAACAGGGAACAGCACCAACTTTTAGCCGCGAGCTTCCTGCTATGTAGTCTGCAGCAGTGAAATGCTGGCTACACACAAAGATGCTCCGTATCACAAAGTTTTCCCCTTCATCCCTCCTAATTGCACAAACCCATTTTCTTTTCTGCTCGTCGTCAGCCGGAAAACCATAGAAACTGAGATACGACTGTTTTTGCTTCGAGATCGAGCACCCTGGTGCACTGCAAAAGCTCTTGTTATTGGACTCTGCCATTGTTTAATGTGTAACGGAAGTAACTTTACCCTGCAACGAGAGCTTCCGGAAGAAAAAATGCGGAAGTGTGAAAAGGGCCTATTAACATAACGTATGTGAGTATCTGAGATCTCAGCAGGCAGCATTCTATTTTCATTATTATACTATTAATATTTGTGGGGTGAGTAGTAGGCTAGGCTAAGGCTATGCTTGATAGGAAGGGGAAATGTTTGGTAGTTTTTATGGAGGTGTTTAGGGACAATGTACAGAAATTAAAGGAAATTACACTTTTTAAAATGGTAATTTTGTAAACTGTTGGTATACACATTCAAAAAACTGAAAAGTGTGAAAAGCGTTATCGAGTGTGAGTGGGCCGGTCTGGTCCAAAAATGCCAGGGCCGATTTTTTGTCCCAGTCCGCCCCTGCACACACACACACACACACATGCACCTCGATAACAGGACTCTGTCTTTCTCACACAAATATACACCTAGATATACACCTGGCTCAACGCATCACACATCCCATATGCAAACATGAATAATGTCTAGAACTAATACATTTCACGGCTGCTACAGACTAGGCAAGACCGTCGAAACCTATACACTTCTATAACAGCAGCATTCTTGACCAATAGGATTTCATGGCTGAATATAACTTACAACTTTAAATTAAAAGCTCCAGGAAATACTTCTATATCTAAATGATTATCATTAGATTATTATAATAAACACAAAATATCACCAAACTCTCTTACAGATGTGTACCTGGTGTACCTTTCTTATAGTTGCTTGCTAATGATGGCAAAGCTAGTGAGTTGTTAAGCCAGATACAGCCAGAATATGCCAGAAAAAATAGATAAAGCCAAATAAAGTGAGTAAATAGCCTGACTAGAATTTACTGTCGAGTTCCCACACTGCTTGTAGACACCTGGGCTCCATTTTGGTAGCATTATTAGTTAGATAGTTTACTAATGTCAGTACAGATGCTGATAATAGTGATGGGCATTTGAAAATGTTAATTACCTTATTTAAAAAATCATCTAGATGGACATAATCAATGTTATGAATTATTCCTAAGAGCAGCTAGACAGAGTATAGTAGACTAAACTCTAATCTGTCAGCATTGCGCTGTTGTCACTGACAATATATGCAAATATCTAACAAAAATGTTTTCAAGGTAGAAATATTACTATGTCGTGGTAATAAACTGTTTTAAAAGTCTACACTTCCTCAGTAGACTGAGTGAATTTCTTCTCTGATGAAGTAAATCTTGATAAATGATCCGTTTCCTAACTGTCTTCTCTGGGTACAGTGAAGCAGTGAGAATGTTTTTCCACATAATGTAATTAGAGAAACAAACTTGCTCCACAAACCTCTTCACTCTCATCACATCCTCATCTCTCCTCCACCTCATCTGCTACTCTGTGAATTACTCTAATGACTCTTCAGCTGCCATGATTCAAACACTTACCTGATCTACTTAGTGGGCTATAAGCCCCGTGCTGATTGACTGAGGGAGAAAGAGGATGAATCTGATTGGCTGACCGAAGAGGTAACCATGGAAACAAAAATGCAATTGGCTCTATTTACATTGTGAAAGTGTATTTGTATCCAGACTGAGTGCAGTAGGGTGACTATGTTAATGCAAAGAGGAGAGATGCTGTTTCCCCTTTAACATCTGAATGTTGCCATTGTTATAGAGGTAATTGTAACATAATGTAATGTAATATGCATTTGCATTCAATAACAACACGTTTGAAATGTAATTTTCAAACTCACCACCAGCTGTAAAATGTACCACCATTCAATACAACACAGTAACAGCACATTGCACTGCAATTCTCTATTTCTCTCTCTCTCTCACCCACACACACATACACATATACACACCTCTCTAGGGTCTAGACTTCACAGATTACTTTCACTGCCTTGTGTGTGGAGTCAAAACCTTTAAAGAATATTCCAGAAGCAATAATTAACTATACTGATAGGCTACTGATAAAAGTAGGTGTGTCTGGGGTGCAGCTCTCTGTCCAGCAGCAAACTTTAAGGCAACCAATTAAAGAGCTTCTCCAGCTCACATGCTTGCCAAAAGTTTAAGGACCTACATTGACACCCATTAGTCTGGCGCCCCACACACAGAAGGTATACGGTACACGTGTAATGTCACAGATATTCAGAGGATAGAATTCTTCTTTTTTTAAATGAATGATAATTGTCAATATTACTAGATTCATAATATCTTTGCGAAATATAATTGACATAAATTCATATGTCTAAGTAACATTTTTTTCTGGATAATTTGATGGGGGTGGCACCCCAGCGCTCTCTACTGACGACCTGCCACTGATGTCATGTATGATACTGTATGTATTTTAGGAATAAGACCATGTGTGTGTCATGTGTGCTGTGCTATGTATGACACTGTTCTTCTCACATTTGAAGTATGTGTTCAGGTGTTTAAGGGGATTCCTACATACCTGAGTGTGTCCAGTCTGCAGTGGGGATCCTCCAGTCTAGCAGAGAGCAGCTTCACTCCTGAGTCTCCTGGGTGGTTGTAAGTCAGATCCAGTTCTTTCAGGTGGGAGGGGTTTGAACTCAGAGCTGAAGCCAGAGAAGAACAGCCTTCCTCTGTGACCAAACAACCAGACAATCTTCAGAACGGAGGGAAAAAGAGGGAGAGAGAAAGTGAGGGAGATGCATTTGCAGAGCAGCCAGTGTGGGGCGCTAGAGAGGCCAGTAAATGTAGTGGAACTACTGACATGGTGAGGTCACGTATCCATTCCTACACCACCAAACACCCTCCACAATAATAAACCTAATACTCCTAACCTGCTTAGCTCTGAACTTTATATAATGTAATCAAATGTGTGTGCACAAGCACTGAAAATGTTGATTTTTCATAACAATAGTGGAATATTGTGGATGTGCATTGCCTTGTGTGGTAGAATTTTTTTATACTGTAGGCTACTCAAAGGAAGTTCATTATTTTTTTTAAAGAAATTGACTTTTTTAAAGGACATAAATCACATTTCTTAAAACTCTGTAGTGTCACCACACTTTACTGTTTCCATTCCAGATTAAATTGACAGAAAACTCACCTGAGAATGTCCAGTTTACAGTTTGAACTCTTCAGTCCAGCACAGAGCTGCTCCACTCCTGAATCTTGTAGGTCATTATTATTAATCTCTAGCTCTCTCAGTGAGGAGTTTTCTGTTTGTAGAACTGATGTGAGAGATTTGCAAGACTCCTCAGTGAGACCACAGCCAGACAGTCTGTAAAGGAGGAGTAAATACAGTACAAAATGCAGATCAATCAGATGATGCTGGATTCCAGAATCCGAACTGCTGATTAAATGATCCTCTGTATGTTGGAAAATAGGATGAAATTGCATGAACAGATTAACAAGTATCAGAGCAGCCAGTATGGGCCGCTAGAGAGGGCAGTAACTGTAGTGGAGGCTTCACCCTGTGCTTTATAATAAACTACTGACATGGTGAGATCTCGTCTCCATTCCTCACCTATGATCTTACACCACCAAACACCCTCCTGTGATGCTGAAAGGAGGAGGCACGACGAGCATCGAACAGTGCAACAAAAAACGTTTAATAATACCACAAACACGTGCAGCTTCATGCAGAGGGCAAGCAAAAAGACAACACTAACACAGGCACGAAACTTTAGACAAAGACGAGCACAAGACATTGCGCGAACACACATTGTATAGGTGATTAACACATACCCTCGTGATCTCGAAACAAGGCACAGGTGCGACCACGAACATGCTCACAAACGACCCACACCCACGGAACTACAAGCATGGACATAACTACATGCCCAGAGGGAAGGGTCCGGAGCTGTGACTGTGACACTCCACAATATTAAACCTGATTATCCTAACTTGCGTAGCTGTGAGCTTTGATATAATGTTGACAAATGTATGTGCACAAGCACTGAAAAGGTGGACTTTTCATAACATATCATTTAATATTGGGTATTTGTCATATGTGTAAATGAAATTTAAAGATATTGCCACATTTTCTTTCACAGTAGTGTTGATGTGGACGTTTGGATTTGGAACATTTATAAACAATTGAGGCAGAGCAGTTTTACAGGCTGTGTGTTTCTGCAGGCTCTATGTAGGTGTGTGTGTGGGTGTGTTCAGCTCTATGTAGGAGTGTGTGTGTTTTCATAAATACCCACACATGTTTGGACAAGGACTCTGAATTTCTCTACTAGGAGATTCTGGGAATTAGTTTTGCATCACCAATTTTAATTTCTCTCCACAATCTGGTCATTTAATGAAATGTAGTTCATGTAGTTATTTTTAACTAAAAATACTTATTAAGTATGAATTAAGGAACAAAACTTGAAATAATGAAATAATAATAAATTATGAGATTGTCTTGCATTGTCTTGTGTGGTAGTATTTTTAATACTGTACTCAAAGGAAGTTCAATTTTCTTAAAAGGAAACTTTTTAAAAGGACATAGATCTTTATTGTAATGGTGGCGGGTAGGAGCAAGGACGAGACACAGATCCTGCTTTGCAGCCAACGTCACTGCTTTATTCCACATAAAATGACAGTAACACACACACAACGTGCACACTAAAGACAACGACAAGCACACGACACTGCGCGAACGCACATTAAATAGACAAACTACATGAGCCCCGAGTGATTACGAGACGGGCCACAGGTGGGACGAATGAACACACGCAGACACAACCACACCCACGAGGAGCCACAGACACAGACGGCAAGATGCAGACAACGTAGACACATGCCCACAGGGAGGGGTCCGGAGCTGTTCCGTGACATTTATCTTAATATTTATTAAAACTCTGTAGTGTCATCACACTTTACTGTTTCCATTTTAGATTAAACTGACAGAAAACTCACCTGAGAATCTCCAGTTTACAGTTTGAACTCTTCAGTCCAGCACAGAGCTGCTCCACTCCTGAATCTTTTAGGTTATTGTTATTAATCTCTAGCTCTCTCAGTGAGGAGTTTTCTGTTTGTAGAACTGATGTGAGAGATTTGCAAGACTCCTCAGTGAGACCACAGCCAGATAGTCTGTAAAGGAGGAGTAAATACAGTACAAAATACAGATCAATCAGATGGTGCTGGATTCCAGAATATGAACTCTGAGCTTAACTCTGAGCTTTGATAATGTCTACCAATGGGCAGTGGTGAGGGGTGGAGCCTACATGCCTCCCAGCAGGCTCCTTGGTGAATTTCTCCTGTCTCCCTGGATGTGTGTTGTATGTGTGTTGGTGTCCCCCCCCCTTCCTTTTCCCCTTAGAGTGAGTGTGGTTTTGCCACTTGTTGGTATTAGCAGTCTGTTAATAAAACACCATTAAAAGAAACATTGCTGTCATGGCTCATTCCTATCTTCCTGACATAATGCTGTTACATTGGTGTCAGAAGCAGGACTGTCCATACTGCGAGTACCAGCAACTGCTGGATGAAGTCCAGGACCTGACAGTTCGACGGCTAGAGAAGCAGACAAAGAAGGAAGATGGGCAAATTGAGCCTCCTGACGGCGCAAGCGCGACAAGAAAACGTCGCGGGAGAGAGGCCGCAGACAATGCTGATGGTGAGGATGCAGCAAGCAACACGGCAGGGCTACGCCACACCAAAGAGGCTGCCACCGGTCGAGACGACTGCTGGGCCGTGACAATACGGATCCCACGCTATGACGGCGAGGGGGCATGGGAACCATACCACGCGCAATTACGCGGAATAGCAAGCTTTTATAAATGGATGACTGCAGAGACGGCGCTACAGATCTGCCTGGCCCTAGAAGGAAAAGCCTTGCAAACACTACTGGATGTGCCAGCAGAACAACACGGCGACCTAGAAGCGCTGATGGGAACATTTCGGCGTTTCGGACAGGCCACCGTGAGCATCAAGAAACAGCTCTCAGGACGACGGTGTTTACGAGGAGAGCGTATAGGCGTACTGGCAGCCGAGATCAGCACTATGGTCCGCCAAGCGTACCTTACATTCCCAGAAACAGCTCGCGAGGAACTAGTACTGGACTACTTCATGAACGCACTTGCACCAGACGAGATGAGGCATCAAGGACAGCTAGTGGCACTGGAGTCACTGAGCAGGGCTATCAAAGAGGCAGAGCGAGCAGAATTGAACTTGAGTGAACACAGCCCAAAGAGAGCGGCCCAATGTTTTGCCATGGAAGACCCTAGACCAACGGGCCCCAGCAGGCTGACAGACGCACGGATTGTTTGCTGGCGATGCAAGAAGTGGGGACATAGAGCCCCCCATTGCTGATAACCCGAGCAGGCAGGAAACGATGACGGGGCTGCCCAATAGGGGACCGGCAGTCCCACAGGACCCCGCTCCTAAGAGAAGAGCTGACGCGCTTTTGGGTGAATGTCGACTAGATGGGGTACAGGTCAAAGCGCTACTTGACACTGGGTCTACTATCTCAATACTGCGCCCCGGTATACTCCCTGACGAGGGATGGCAGTTGACCGATGCACATCTGCGGACCATTACAGGCGCCCAAGTAGAGATGTGGGGCAAGAAACGGCTAGAGGTGAGTCTGGCCGGCCAGGCGTGGGCACAGGACTTCTGGTTAGCACCCATCAGCGAGCCCTGTATCCTCGGCATGGATTATCTGACTGCAGTTGGAGCTATACTGGATATAAAAACGAGAACGCTAAAAGTTGGGAGAAAAACAGTGACGCTGGCTGGCGTAGGCTGTAGTGATAGAACAGCAGAGTCCCGAGGCTCCTTGGTGGTGCTGCCCCGGACTCCTTCGGGTGGAGCCGCCACCTCTGGAGGAGTTGAAAATGCAGCACCAGAGGTGAATGGTGACACTCGAGGGGCCGGGCGCGCCACCACCAAGTAGAGATCACCACTGCCTTCTCTGGGGAACACTGCCCGTGCTGAAGCAGCTGAACACGCAGCGCCGGTATCAGAGAGTGAAACCTCAGGGGCTGTGGGCGGTGCACACGAGCAACACGACAGCATACAACAGCGGAACAAGAATGCGAGACTGAGAAGCTGTGTCCACGTGCTGTGGGACCGCAGCAGCAAAGAACTCGCCTCGGGACAGAAGCAAAAACTGGGAATTACTGCGACAAAACAAAGACATTTTTGCAGAGTCTGAGGAAGTCTGCAGACGCACCGACCTCGTACAGCACCACATTGACACTGGCAACACTGCGCCCATCTGACTGCGCCCACATCGATTGCCGCTGGCAAAGAGATAGGTCGCCAGGCAGCAAATAGCTGAGATGGCTGCTGCAGGAGTCATTGAGCAGTCAAGCAGCCCGTGGGCTGCCCTGGTGGTGCTAGTAAAGAAGAAGCTAGGTGGCTGGAAGTTCTGCTTGGACAACCGACAGCTGAACATGGTGACGAAGGTAAACTCTTACCCTGTTCCTCGCATCGACGATGCGTTGACCTGAGTAGTGGCTACTGGCAGGTAGCATTAGCACCCGAGGCTAAAGAGAAGACAGCATTTACACTAGGTACAGGTCTGTGGCAATTCACAGTCATGCCATTCTGCCTCTGTAATGCCCCCGCTATCTTCGAGCACCTCATGGAGCATGTACTGGCTGATGCCCTGACAGACCGCTGCATTGTTTACCTGGACGTACTGGTACACGCAGCCACGTCCAAGTCAAGTTGAACAATGTGCAAACGGTGTTCAAAGCGATCAGAGAGGCGAACCTGAGGTTACACCTGGGGAAGTGTGAGTTGTTCAGGTGCCGAGCCAATTTCCTGGGTGACATCGTCAGTGGTGCAGGAATTGAGACAGACTCACAGAAGACGCAGACAGTACGAGACTGGCCTCGACGTCACCGAGCTGCGGAGTTTTCTCGGACTAGATTCCTACTACCGTCATTTCGTGCAAGGCTTTGCGCAGATAGCGGCACCACTACACCGACTGACGGCAAAGAGCGCCGAATTCAAGTGGGATGACCCCGCGGAGAGTGCTTTCACGGTCATCCAAGAGAAGCTCAGTGACACGCCCACGCTGGCTTTCCCCCGAACGGGCACCAAATTCATTGTAGAAACAGATGCGAGCGATTCCGGTATTGGAGGAGTGCTCTCACAAGTGCACGATGGAGAAGAGAGGCCGATTGTGTTAGCAAGCCCGAACGGAACTACTGCGTGATGCACAGAGAGCTATTAGCCATCGTGGTTGTGTTGAGACATTTCCGCTCTTACCTGTATGGAGTCTCATTCCAACTCCGTACCGATCACGCATCTATGACATGGCTCATGCAGTTCAAGGAACAACAAGGTCAGATAGCGAGGTGGAACACCATACTGCAGGAGTATCAGTTTAACATTCGGACCTGGCAACTAGTAGTGCCGCGGAGCTTGGGAGAAAGAGTGCTGGCTGCAGTGCATGGAGCTGTCGGCGTAGGACACTTCGGCGTTACCAAGACACTGCATCGACTGCAGCAACAATTCTACTGGCCGGGCTGCCACAACAATATGGAGCTATTTGTCCACTGTTGCGATCACTGCACAGCAAAAAAGGGGCCGCAGCGACGTTCACGAGCCCCCCTGCACACGCTTTGCTCCGGCACGCCTATGGAGAGAGTGGCCATGGACATCCTGGGTCCCTTTCCTGCGTCAGACACAGGTAACCGTTTCATTCTAGTAGCTATGGGCTACTTTACTAAGTGGCCATAGGCTTATGCTATTCCTAATCAGAGTACTACGACTGTAGCGACTGCTCTACTTAGTGAGTTTTTCTGCCGATTTGGGCTCCCTGAGGAGTTACATAGTGACCAAGGTTGAAATTTTGAGTCTGCTGTTATGGCCGAGGTTTGCAGGAAGCTGAACGTTCGGAAAACCCGTACTACATTCCTTCATCCCCAGAGTGACGGCCTGGTAGAACGCTTCAATCGCACGCTGGTTACGCAACTGGTGATCCTGATGGCCCAGCACCAGCGCGATTGGGACCAACACCTACCAGCAGTTCTGCTGGCATGCCGCTCGGCAGTACAGGAGACAACGGGTTTCATGCTGGTGCAGCTGATATTCGGGAAGGAGCTGTGCACACCAGTGGAGCTGGCCTTCAGAGCTCCCCTGGACACAGACAGCGAAAATCCACCAGATGACGCGGGCACACCAGGGTGACGCCAATGGACGCCAGAACCGCGCCTATGACTCCCGGTGTTCAGGAGAACCCCTCTGCCCAGGGGTCCGGGTTTGGCTGTATAACCCTCGTTGGCGACACGGACGCTGCCCAAAGCTTCAGTCCGCATGGGAGGGCCCGTGCGAGGTCCTGGACCGCCTGGGAGAGGTCGTCTACAGGGTGCGTGCAGGCAGGCGCATCGTGGTGGTCCATCAAGATTGGTTGGCACCGTTTCGGCCTCGCTAGGGGGAGACTCCTGAACCAGGACCCCCGCGTGACACTCATGACAAGGATGGAGGCGGTGACTTTGCTCACGCTAGTCCACTACCACCGGAGACTAGTAAGAGACCACAGCTGGCATCATCCTGACACAACGCCGTTACAATATAATGTAGTCAAATGTATGTGTACAAGCACTGAAAGGTGGATTTTTCATAACATGTCATTTTAATATTGGGAATGTGTCATTTATATAATATAAATTAAAAGATATTACCACAAGAAAAGTGTAAAGAACCCTAGTAAGTGGTGCCAGTATCTTGTGAAATAGTTATTTAATGTAGGCTCTCTTTACCCTTATCTCTTTTTATAATGTTCTCTCCCTTTAATGTGGGATCTCTCTACCCTTCTCTCTGTTTAAAGTTATCTATTTCTCATTTGTCATAGACCTTCTGAGTCAAGAACACCCAGTGCTATGTCCACTGTTAATCTCTAATTAAAATACTCACATTACTTTTCTGGATGCTTTAACCACTGGCAGCAGTCTCAGTAGACATTCCTCTAATGGGACATTGCTCAGGTCAAACTCATCCCGCTCCTCTTCTGAGTTCAGCAACACAAACACCACAGCTGACCACTGAGCAGCAGAGAGCCTGGCTCCACGCAGACGAGTGTCACCTCCTCTGCTCAGGTATGTTTGGACTTCCTGTACTAGAGAATGATCATTCAGTTCATTCAGACAGTGGAACAGATTGATGGTTTTTTCTGGAGAGGGATTCTCCCTGATCTTCTCCTTGATGTACTTGACTGTTTTATCATTACTGTGAGAGCTTCTTCCTGTCTGTGTCAGAAGACCTCGTAAGAGAGTCTGATTGGACTCCAGTGAGAGACCCAGAAGGAAGCGGAGGAAAAGGTCCAGATGTCCATTCTGGCTCTGTAAGGCCTTGTCCACTGCACTGATGAGGAGAGAAGATATTGATTTTTTGGAAATACTGAAAAATCCAGGTTGTTGCTGATCCAGCACATTGTTGTTGGTGGAGATGAAGGTAATAAACACATATAAAGCAGCCAGAAACTCCTGAACACTCAGATGTACAAAGCTGAACACCTTCCCCAGCTGTAGACCAAACTCCTCTCTGAAGATCTGAGTGCACATTCCTGAATACGCTGATATTTCTCTGACATCAATGCCACTGTTTCTCAGTTCGTCCTCATAGAAGATCAGGTTGCCTTTTTTCAGCTGTTGAAAAGCCAGTTTCCCCAGTGCTAAAACATGTTTTCTAGTTTGGTGAGGGTTAGTGTCACTTTTCTGATCATACTTTTGATCCTTGTGTTTGATGTGAAATATCAGGAAGTGTGTGTACATCTGAGTCAGGGTCTTGGGGATCTCTCCACTCTCTGCTTCACACAACATTCTCTCTAGAACAGTGGCTGCAATCCAACAGAAGACTGGAATGTGGCACATGATGTAGAGGCTTCTTGATGACTTCATGTGTGAGATGATTCTGTTGGCCAGACTCTGGTCACTGATTCTCTTCCTGAAGTACTCCTCTTTCTGAGGGGCACTGAACCCTCGCACCTCTGTTACCTGGTCAACACACTCAGGAGGGATCTGATTGGCTGCTGCTGGTCGAGAGGTTATCCAGAGGAGAGCAGAGGGAAGCAGATTCCCCTTGATGAAGTTTGTCAGCAGCACATCCACGGAGGTCGACTCTGTTACATCCAACAAGCTGTCATTGTTCTGGAAATCTAGAGGAAGACGACACTCATCCAGACCGTCAAAGATGAAAAGAATTTTGTACTGTGTATAGTGAGTTGGTTTTAATTCACGTGTTTCTGGAAAGAAGCAATGAAGAAGCTGCACCAGACTGAGCTTTTTCTCTTTCATCAAATTCAGCTCCCTAAAAGGAAGTGGAAATATGAAGAGAACATCCTGATTTACATTTCCTTCAGACCAGTCCAGTATGAACTTCTGCACGGAGACTGTTTTACCAATTCCAGCCACTCCTTTAGTCAGCACAGTTCTGATGGCTTTGTCTTGTCCTGGTAAGGGTCTAAAGATATCACTGCATTTGATGGGTGTCTCCTGTGTTGCTGGTCTCCTGGATACTGTCTCAATCTGTCTCACCTCATGTTCATTATTCACCTCTCCACTCCCTCCCTCTGTGATGTAGAGCTCTGTGTAGATCTCATTCAGAAGTGCTGTGGTTCCATGCTGTGAGATTCCTTCATTAATTTTCTGACATTTTTCCCTCAGTTTGGATTTGAGCTTTCTGTGGCAAGCAGGGGCCAGTTCTGATAAATAGGAAGACAACAGCACATATCTTTATGATAAATTATAACGGACTCATCACAGGACATACAAGAAAAGACATCATTACTATGCCTTTTACGGGCTTGCTGACCAAATTTAAGCTTCCCCCTTCCCACCTTTTTCGTTTTTTTCAAATCAGTGACTTTGTTCAGAAAAATTACCCAGACTTCCCAAATCTTCCTGCACCAAATTTATTAGACGAACTTCTTTTGATAGATCCCAATCAAAGAGGAAACATCTCACATATATTTAGGGAATTGGACTCTACTGTTGCTGTCTTCCCCCAACAAACAAAAAATTTGTGGGAGCAAGATCTAGGTCTTGTGACGGGCGGTGTGAGCAACTAAAAAGTAAGCGATCACGCCAAGTCACAGGGAAAAAGGATGGTTTAATAGAAAGTGTGCAAACCAAAACCCGTGCAAAAGATCCAAATTAAGGATATAATGACCAGCGGTCAACTGGTACAAAGACAAGACATATATAGGCAAACAAACGACCCTCAGGTGAGACGGATCACGGGCTCCGCCCACCTGAGGGACGCACATGACGTCACCAAACAACAACAACAACAGCCGCTGTGGATAGAGGCAGCCGGTAGGGGGCCGCCTCACCGTGACAGACCCCCCCACCAAGCCGCACTCCCCTCCACTGGGTGTGTGGCACACAGCGGCTACACACAAAACACGAAGGGGCAGGAAGGCAGGGACAGGCATGGACACACCTCCTGAGTCCGGGAGCTGAAACACAAAAACACACATTACTCAGCTCGCCTCCCCGAGCGGGACCCTGGACCGACCGGGCCGTTAACAACACAAAACCACGCCCCAGTCGGTCACAGGGCCCTCACGCCCTATCCGGCCTTCAGCCGGTGAGCCCCACAGGTGTGAGGACGAGGGGCTACGGCTCCTCTCTCGTCCCTCGTGTATGTGTGTGTGTGCAGGCTACCTCTCCAAGGCGTGGCTACTTCACCTCCTGGACCTATCTCCTCCCAGAGCTGACCCCTGCCTTCTGCTAGGGGTCACCCCAACCTCCTGGGGAGCCAACCCCTCCCGGGGCCTCTCATCGCGAGGTAGACTCCTCCACCCAACCCAGGAGCGCCAGAGACCGAGGCCCATAGCACCCCCGACGCGGGCTAGGGAGCAGCCCCAAGGGCCTCTTGGTCACCCCGGGCAGGAGGGAGTATCTCCCTCCTCAGCAGGAGCTTTTCAGACCGGAGCCCCATGGCTAGACAAACAAAACTGTGTACAAACAACGAACGGAACGGGACCCTTACGTGCGCGCTCGTTAGACAGTGACGTGCCGCTCAGGTTCGCAGTCGCTCCCCCACATTAAACACAAGACGACGGGGGAGCGAGGCGACGGTGATGAGCGGTACCCGCGTCACACATGAAACATTCAACACAAACACAAACGAGCGACGCACACTGACCAACGTTACCATTCATACGTACACATTGACACCACACAAGACGAAGAGCATACCCAGGGAGACTGCCCTGGTCCTCGCCGTGCCACACACACAACACGAGCACGGCGGAGCTCTTCCAACAAACAAACGACAAACACGAAGAGTTTTTCCCAGGGCAGACGGCCCTGGTCCTCGCCGTGCCACAAACACCACACAAAAGCACGGCGGAACTCTTCACAAAACACCACACACTTACCACGAGACATGACCACGAACGAAGGAGAAAGAAAAAGAGACTCGGCGGCTTTCGAAGGGTGGCTGGTTATTCTGTGACGGGCGGTGTGAGCAACTAAAAAGGAAGCGATCACGCCAAGTCTCAGGGAAAAAGGATGGTTTAATAGCTCTTTTCAGCATTCTTCAAACAAAATCCTTTTCAAGCAAAGCCCAACACTGTTTGGCCTTTTGTTCTTTACTGGCAAGGCGTTTAATTCTGCTTAACTGGAAGCACACTGCACCTCCCTCTTATAGTTGATGGGTCAAGGAAGTTCTGTTCAATTTGAAATTGGAGAGGCTAATATTTTCCCTTAAGGGATCACAGAGTAAATTTAATAGGACTTGGGACCCCCTGCTGTCTATCATAGACACTGTGGACATAGAACCAGAAGAGACATATGTCTGAGTTTTTTTTATTATTAATTCGTTACATTATTTTTTTTCCTTCTTGTCCCCTTGTTTGTAAATTTTAGATTACTTTCACTCATACACTGCACTTAAATCATGGGGCTGTTGGGGATTGATGGGTGGGCGGGAGGGTCGGGAGGGGTGGGTGAGAGTATGGGAGGGAGGGGCGGGTGGGCTGGTTTTTCTCTGAAAACTGTAAAACAAGTGAGCCATTTTTATGTTTTGGGTTTACCCCATCCTTTCTGAGTCTCTGTATTGCTATTGCTCAATAAAGAAATTGTTAGAAAAAAAGAAAAGACATCATTATGAATGGATTTTTAGTCCCCATAGATTGGCCGTTATCATGTTAAGCCGCCCACTTCACAAAACTCCACCTTACGTTCACTCCATAGGTCTCAATCCCCTGACTACTGATTCACTCTCATCATTACTCTCACCTGTTCCTCATTTCCTGTCACCTCTTCATAAGCCCACAGGTCTCATTACACGTCGCTGCACCTTGTGTGCCTACCAGGACCTGCTGCTGATTGCTGACGTCGTGCTACACTTTAGGCCAAGTTATAACGTGACTCTCTCTTTGAACACTCTATGCTCAACTGATTTCAAGTGTTTACACTGCTTTGAGTTGTGCTGTGTCTATGATGGAAATGGACAAAAGTCGACCCAGCACCACCTCCTCTGTCTGCTGTTTCTGTTACCCCATTACAGCCATGATACATTCAGGAAATTGAAGTACTGTAAGTGTTAAACTAGATGTAGGTTAAAGTGTCTGGGTATCAATAGCAAATCTTGGGCTTCTTTCCTCTGCTGTCCACTCTAGCCTCTGAAATCTGGAAGTTATTTTCGATCAGTCTTTAGCATTTGATTCTCATGTTAAACAGCTGTCAAGATCCTGTTTCTTCCACTTGAGAAATATCAGTAAACTGGGATCTATGGTTTCAACAGCAGATCTAGAGATGCTGATCCATGCGTTTATTTCATCTCGCATAGACTACTGTAATGCCTTGTTTTCATCTCTCAGTGTATCAGCTCGTGGACGTTTACAGATAATTCAAAACGCTGCAGCGAGGTTACTGACCAAGTCAAGCAGACGGTCTCGCATAACACCCATTTTAAAATCCTTACACTGGCTTCCTGTAGAATTCAGGATCCAGTTCAAGATTTTAACTTTAACATACAGAGCCCTACACAACACAGCTCCTGTGTATGTCGCTGACCTGCTCCACCCCTACACTTCATCGCGATCACTCAGGACAAACAACCTGAGTTTACTGTCTGTGCCATGTTCACGTCTAAAGACTCGTGGAGACCGAGCATTTAAGGTGGTTGCTCCAGAACTGTGGAACACACTTCCTCCACATTTAAGATCAGCTGACTCTGTGGATACTTTTTAAAAACAGCTAAAGACTTTCCTTTTTTACGCAGGCTTTTAGTTAGTGGTGGAGGTTGCAGCTGTTGACCTTGTGCACTGTATTTTATTTATGTTTTATAGTGTGTTTTTGTGTTTTTATTTTGTTATTTTATTTTCTGTTGTAAAGCACTTTGTGGATTGTGCCTGTGAGAAGTGCTATATAAATACATTTTACTTACTTACTTACAATAACACTGAATGATCAGCAGATTGAAATGGAGAACACATTGGTTCATGGAGGAAACCATTATGTAACCCTCCTGAAATTAGGGTTACTAATCTCAGGAATCGTTGAGGTCATTGCCTTAAGGGGGCGCTCTGTACGTTCTTTTTAAGGGAATTTCTAACGAAGAAGAACATCTTTTTTTTTTTTCCCTGAGCGATTTTCCTGACGTGTCAGAGATCGAAACTCCCAGACTTCGCTGGGAAATAATATAAAGCTCTCAGGATAACGTCCTAATTATATATAAACAAACTATATTCTCCAATTAGACATTCAACTTGAGAGTTATTTCGAAGCGATTCCATCACGTTATCAGGCACTAGAAACTCCGGTGAGTGAACACATTCACGTTGGCTAGTCGTTACTAGAACCATGCTAGCGAATTTAGGAAATTATTAGGTGGTGTTTGAATGAATCCTCTAAAACCAATCGGAGTAATAATATAATTATAGTCATGATGAAAAAAACTTTAGTAATCTATTATTACAATCATTAAACTGTTCACTATTATAGACTAAAAGATTAAATATAAACCTGCCATTTTGATGCTTACCCTATCGTTGAGGTAACAGTGAACCGTAAAGGAATGTTATGAGGTGCGTTGCACTAAGTGTTACAGTTTGTTCATTTAACTTATGTCGGTAGATATCCAGACTAAATGGCTAATCTACATCTTAGATTAAGGGATACTATGTGTGTTATTTTCATGTTTGTTCAGTACATTTACACAATGTAGCACGACAATAAGTCACGACATGTTACTAAAATGATACAGATAATTACTTTGTAATTTGAAGTATTTCATTTTGATGGTATATTATTTCCTGAAGCACATCGATAATGCAAGCTTCCATGGAAGTTTGAGTGAATATTATGATGATCTATCATTCAGTATAAATTGAGTGTATTCGGGTAATGTTACACCTGTGAGAAGGCATTATTGAGATCTCATGTACGATTGAAACAGACACTGATTGTTCTGCACTTTGTGTAGATTGGTTTTTTGTATACATTTTAAAGCTGACGAATCTGAATGCTGAGATGGCGAGCCAACCCCAGATCCTGGATGCGGTGCGGCTGACCGTATGATCCAGACCGAACCTGATTCGCCCATCGAGAAGTCATCAGATCCAAGTCCTACCCATCCGACAGATAGGTAGTCAGATACAATTGTGTAAAGGACGGATCGGAACAGAACCGTGGAATCTGCACCCACCACTGTCTGCGGACTGAAACCTTTATACCCTGGATTCTACTCATATGTGCACATATTAGAGGGACTGATTTTTCTTTTTTTTTTTTAGGAATCTGATAACCCCATGCAATTCACTTTTGTTTAATTATTTTTGTTTTACAGTATTTTACATTGTGGTTTGCATGATCAGTTGTGAGGCAATAAACTGGTCAATTGTTCAGCTTGCTCTCGTTTGACTTACCTCTCCTTCGAACTTAGTAGATGTTAGTGCTTTCTGATACTGGCCAGACAAGTGCTACAATTACACTAGCTGAAGTTCCACCACACATTGGTAACTATCACCTGACTGAGGAGACCTACAACTAGCAGACTGGACATCTGACAGACAATGGGGATAAATAGAAAACACATCTGTGTATGACATCATGAGACAGTGACTGTCAGGGCTGGATCCAGGGCCATTCCCTCTGTAACCACCTGGGGGAGCCCATGAGCCAGAACTCAGCTCAATCAGCAGTGATGATCTGCACCGGTCTTCCTTGCTTCTTAAGGAAGACAGAAGCAGAGCAGCCCTACAATTTGGCATAGGCCAACTAGGCCATAGCCTAGGGCAAAATAAACGGAATGCATAATTATGCATTATGCTGTTCTGCATGCTGCCCAGACATACAGTTAGTTGTGTGTGTTACTTGTGTGTCATGTCTGACTGTCTGCAAGTAATATTATGTATTATAACAATTTAGAATGAATGTGGGGTGAATTAGCAAAAGTTTGTTTTGGACATTTTTCAATCCAGTAAACATTATGACATGTCTGTATGCCTTTACCTTTATTACTTGTAGTCACCTTGTCAGCAACAATAATTGTAATTATTTACTGATTGTCTCTGTTAGTCTGTGAGAAATTTACATTTACTGTACTGTGTAAATTTCTTTTGTGATCTACAGTTCCAAACCTACGAATAGAACTGAACTCAACAGTTGTTGGCTTGTTTTTTACTTTAGACTTAAAAGTGCAGGTGCAAAAGGGCAAGGGGGGCGCTGGATTTTTTTGGACCTGGGCATGTTGAAGTCTAAAGATGGACCTGGACATGTGGAAGTCTAAACATGGACCTGGGCATGTTGAAGTCTAAAGATGGACCTGGACATGTGGAAGTCTAAAGATGGACCTGGGCATGTGGAAGTCTAAAGATGGACCTGGACATGTGGAAGTCTAAAGATGGACCTGGGCAGGTGGAAGTCTAAAGATGGACCTGGGCAGGTGGAAGTCTAAAGATGGACCTGGGCAGGTGGAAGTCTAAAGATAGACCTGGGCAGGTGGAAGTCTAAAGATGGACCTGGGCAGGTGGAAGTCTAAAGATGGACCTGGGCAGGTGGAAGTCTAAAGATGGACCTGGGCAGGTGGAAGTCTAAAGATGGACCTGGGCATGTGGAAGTCTAAAGATGGACCTGGGCATGTGGAAGTCTAAAGATGTCCCTGCTGCTGAGTTGTTGCTGTAGTCGCTGCTGCTAACGTTCAGCCTGTCTCTAGTAACATGTTGCGCTGGGTGTCTCGCCACCCTGTATCTATCTCCGTTTGGAGATTACATGCTTCAGCCTGTCTGTTCGAGTGTTCTCACTCTACTTTAGTTCATTCTCCTCTGTTTTCTAGTCACATTGAGTTTTCCGCGAGTGTTTATTTTCTTCCCTCTCTTTATTGCATTGAGTTTTCTGCGAGTCCTTTGGTTTTCCCCATTTCTGCCTTATATTGCATGTATGACAGCAGTGAGTTACCTGCCCTTATTTCTGTGTTAGCTAAGGGTGGTTTCTATTCTCAAATTTACGTGGGCTGGCACTTGGGTTCGCCTACTGTTAATACATCACGGTGGATCTCGTGTTCGCCATTCACTGGTGTTAGAGTTGTCAAATCTCACTTGTAAAGAACAACAATGTATCCTCAACATTCTACAATCACATGACTGATAAAAGTAGGTGTCTTGAGTCTGCACCTGAGCAGACTTCACTGAAGGGAGGTCAACTGAGGACAGATCAACACTGATTTAAGATCCTCATTGTGAACTGAGATTCACCAACAGTGTCCTCCCTCTAAAGTAATAAAGTGATGTTATGATGTCATGACCCATAGCTCTTACTGGTCTGTAGTGTGTTAGCGAGGTCTGTCTGGTTCATGTTCCTCAGGACGTGCAGTGTGATCTTCAGCGCCCCCTCTCTGACACTGCTCTGATCCTCCTCATCCTCCACCTGTCTCTCAGTGCATGCTGGGTAATCTGCACTCAGTAGATTCTTGAACCTCTTCAGCTCATTTTTCACCAGAGAGATGATTTTGTGCTCCAGCTCCTGAATAATCAGTATCAGTAAAACTACAGTGTTACAGACAGATGATTATAACACAGAATAATCCATTAAACATAAGAGAGGACTGAACTGAGAGGGACTGGTTGGTCTTGTGGACATTATGGTTTATAAGTACATAATTCTAATATTAAAGTTTGAATTCTATGTAGTTTTATAAAGCCAGAACAGAGTTGTATTATAACTTTGAATATGATTCATCATCAGCTGAATTAAATTAAAGTGAAGCAGTAAGCAGTAAAGCCACAGTCTCATCAGGATTTGTGATGTAAACTCACTCTAATGATAAGCCCCTTCTCCCACAAACACACACAAATAAACATATACAGTCACATACACACCTTGAATACTGACTCCAGTTTGTCTTTCTTTTGGACACTGTGTACAGACAGAACAACAATTTTAATGGAAAATCTACATTTTAAAGGCATGAATACAAATTACATTCATGAATATGTTACTCTCATAAATACATGTTATATTCATGCTTCTGTACATGATGATGATGATGTGATACTTGTGGAATAACTGAACACACTTGAACATGTCACGGTTCACTGGGCTCCCAGACTGAGGGACACTGAACCCAAATGCTGTAGAACAAACACAGAGAACCTGCATCTGACTTTAACTCTGGTGATGTAGAATAATGTTTATGTGAATGGGGCCTCACCAGATACTTTATTAGAAACAACTTGTACCTACAAACACTGGACACTTTATGTCCCTAACTTATATTGTAGTTTTCTGATGATGACACAGTTCTTCATCCTCCCTCTACCCCAGGGGTGTCCAAATGTGGCCCACGTTCAAATTTTCCAGCCCACAGCCTCTGTTGACCACAACATTTTATATTTCACCAGAAGATGGCAGTGTATATTATACTATAGCGGTATGGCAGAGTATACTATACTATACCCCCACACATGTTCATCTCACCAAATCTGGACCTCACTGTAAAAGGTTTGGACACCCCTGCTCTACCCCCTTCATCACTGGTCAGTTTATGACCACAGCACCACTGATACATATTCATCTATACCAGAATACAAGATGTTTAATAGAAAAATATTTTATCATTATTAATTATTTATATGGGAGGTTAAGACATTCTCATTCATGGTTAAACAGAATTCATTGTAATATATCATACAGGGTAAAGGTGAAGATCAGTTCCTGTGAGACACAAATGTAGTTGGAAAATATTTTGGAACTCAGCCAAGAATATTAAAAATGAATTAAACTATTAATAATGAAAACTTCACAAAGCTCCATTGATAACGTACAGACTGGTGGAAAGACCTGGAGAATTTAGACATAATATGAACACAGGGAGATAATGAAAGGGTCTCTACATGCTGCTGGATGAACTGTGCATGTAGGATGACACTGTAAAAGGCTTCATTTGATAAAGGTCCAGATCAGGTGATCTTTAAACAGATAGAACTTTTACATTTGGACCTAATACATATATAACGAATGTGTATATGAATATGAATGACTGGGGTGTGAAGTCATGATGATGGTAGAATCTAAAGCGGATATGTAAATAAAGTAGGAGGGGCAATGTGTGTGTGATTAGAATATACAGTTTGAATAAACATTAGGGCTCCTCTGAGCTCCGGAGACATTCATTTGGGGAGTGACTTTACAATAAAGTGGGACCTGTTATTCTCTTCTTTGTTGAATTTGTGTGAAGATTATCCTGAATCCTGATAGTGGGGAAACTGTAGGAATTCTGTAAAATATCAATATTATATGTGATGGAGAAAAGACTTTGTATGATGAAAGAATCTCTATGTGTATAATGTTTCACTCACTGTGGGTCAGAGGTCACAGGTCCACTGCTGAATTCAGGAGGATTACCCATGGACCAGTCACTCTTCATAGACACACAGCTGTGTGTCTTCACCCTGATGAGGAAAGTGTTGAGTAATTAATCATTCACTACATTTTATTTATCCTGAATATTCCCTCTTCCTGTTAAAAGACTGAAATAATCTCTATGTGTGTAAATGTGTCACTCACTGTGGGTCAGAGGTCACAGGTTCACTGCTGAATGCAAGAGGCTGATGCATGGACCAGTCACTCTTCATAGACACACAGCTGGGTACTAGAGATGATTCACTCTTCATAGACACACAGCTGGGTACTGGAGGTGATTCACTCTTCATAGACACACAGCTGGGTACTGGAGATGATTCATTCTTCATAGACACACAGCTGGGTACTGGAGATGATTCACTCTTCATAGACACACAGCTGGGTAGTGGAGATGATTCACTCTTCATAGACACACAGCTGGGTACTGGATGTGCTGCTGTCTTTACCCTGATGAAGATGAGGAAAGTGTTGAGTATTTACGTCCTTCACTACATTTCATTTATCCTGAATATTCCCTCTTCCTGTTTCCTCAGATTAAGTGCTGATGTAAAGCTCCTCACTTTGGGTCAGAGGTTCCTCCTCCACTGGTGGAGATATGAGGCTCCATCATGGAGTTGTTCCTCTTCACACACACACAGCTGGACACTGGAGATGCTGCTCTCTGCTCCCTGTCAACAGTTCATCATAAAGAGGAGGAGCAGGACACTGAAACACTGATTATAATGAACCTGATGTCACTGCAGGATGAGGCTCTCCCTAACAGAACCCCAGTAACACTATAGGAAAAGGACATTTTTCATAGACATGTGGTTCATGACACACTGTATTGTACATGTACTTGAATGCTTACTTGACTGACACTTGTGATAACACTAGCGCCATCATTTGACAACTTCTATGACTATTCTTTTCTTTTCTTTGTTTTTTTTTAACCAATGGTAAGATTTTCCAGAAGAAATTGTCATTTAAGACTCACAGATTCGTACATATTCAGACTGGATTACGCCCCTTTATCGTTAGAACATTAAACAATACATTTTATACATAATGTAACATTCGTAACATTTCTCAATATAAGTGTTAATAAACTCACCGTTGTATGTCACAGACTAAATTCTTTATTCTTTCTTCTTAACTTTCAGTTGTCATCTGGCCTCACCCATCTCACCTTTACCTGTTTTACCTGTTTGTGTTTGTCATGGTAGGACGGTCCAGCCCCACAGGGGAGCCGCCCACTTCACATTCCACACATTCCTCAACACAGCTACTCACACTTTCCAATTCACCCGCATACTCCATAATTACAGGCCCCTGTTCCTCATCACCCTCCCTCCCTACTTCAGACCACAGGTCCAGCCAGTCATCACTGTGCGTTCTTGAGTCGTGAGGAGTGATTGTGCTGCATCGTCTTCTGCTGCCTCTCTCTGACTGCCAAGTCATGGACTATGTGCCTAGATTAGCTTGATTCTGCCTATCACTGTGTGTGTCTGGCTTTGCTTCATTTCACTGAGTGTGATTTTTATTGCTGTGTTATGGACATTAAAGATTCCACAGCACCAAACTCTCACCAAACTCCATGTCAGTGCTCAGTGCCAAACTGTTGAACCTGCACCATGCCACAAAGACCTTGCACACAGCTCACTGTCCTGTGCTGAGGTGTCTGCCATACTGGATAATCACATGGAGTGGGACACAGGCTTTGGTGAAAACGTGGGGCTGTGGCTGTCCCAGGACATACATCAGTTGTTACCATCAGGTCAGAGCGCAATACCAGTCCTGCAGGAAAAACAACAAAGTGACATTGTTCTGTCTCGAGTTCTATACTACATCACACGTGGCAGGAAACCATCGAGGCGAGAGAGGACTCAGGAAACATTCAAAACTTTGAAAACCCTGAAACAGTGGGACAAGCTAAAAATGTTGGATGGCATACTATACCGTGTGTGCAAAGACCAGTATGTTGTTCCTGCTCTGCTGTTGGATATGGTGTTGCACGATGATGCTGGTCATCAAGGGCAAGGCAGAACACTCTACTCAGCGAGGCAGAGATTCTTTTGGGTTGGCATGGAACAAGACATACGACATCATGTCAGGCGCTGTAAGTGTAGTGAGTAGTGAGTAAGACCCCTGAACCTGAGGGACGGGCTCCACTGGAAAGTGTGAAAACATCACGGCCATTAGAATTGGTCTGTATAGACTTTTGGAGTGCAGAAGATTCCCGTGGCAAGAGTGTAGATGTCCTAGTGATCACGGATCACTTCACTAAAATGTCTCATTCATTCGTTTGCAATGGTCAATCAGCCAGACAAGTCGCCCGCCAGCTTTGGGACAGATTCTTTTGTGTATACGGGTTTCCAGAACGTATTCATTTGGACCAAGGTGCAAATTTTGAGAGCCACTTGATTCAACAGTTACTGCAGATTTCTGGGGTAAGGAAATCAAGAACCACAGCCTATCATCCAATGGGTAATGGGCATGTTGAGAGGTTTAATCGCACTCTGGGAAACATGATTAGAGCTTTGCCCCCAAGAGACAAGTTAAAGTGGCCTCAGATGCTGCAGACCTTGAAATTTGCATATAACTGCACAGCCCATGAGTCTACTGGTTACGCTCCCTTCTATTTGATGTTTGGTAGAGTTCCACGCCTACCTGTAGATGTGGTATTTCAGTGTAGAAAGGGACAATGACATCACTGATTACGATAGCTACATCAGAAAGATGCGAGATAACCTCAAGGAAGCTCTGTCCTTTGCCCAAACCAACGCAAACGCAAGTCAGCAGCGCCAAGCTGAACTTTACAACAAAAGAATGAAGGGTTCGGACATTGAGGAAGGTGACCAAGTGCTACTGGCCAACAAGGGTGAGCGAGGACGGCGGAAATGAGCAGATAGGTGGGAATCTGTTCCTTACACCGTGGTCTCCAAAGACCCCCAGTGCCATACCTATCGTGTAAGAAATAATAGAACTGGTCAAGAGAAGGTGGTCCACCATAATTTAATGTTGCATGTCAACTTTTTACCCTTTGACACTGACAGAGAAGTAGAGTTGTCCTTTAGTGGCTCAGAATCAGATGGTAGCCAAGCAGACTTGTCCCCCAGGCAATCCTCCATGCTTGAAGACAAACCAGACAAAGACGATCAGACGGCCAGTTGGATAGCCGCTTTGGATGGCTCTGCGGAAGGCCAGTGCACCTCAGAGAAAGGAGAGTCAGAACAGCAATCAGTGAACGTGGATTTAGAGTCCCTTGCTGGTCATTCTAACATTGCCGAAGATGACAATTTAGCAGTGTCTGCTGATGTCGGAGTATCCGGTGGTCGGGAGGACTCAGTGAAGCCCAACACGTCAACTGTACATTGGTCACCATCACATGTCCTTGGAGTAGTGGCTTAGGTTAGGTCGCGAGTTGGTAGAATAGTAAGACCTGTGGATAGGCTTATTCAAAATATGACACAGAAGGCTACACATGGTTCAGTTAAGAGTTTTGTAAAAGCATTGTCATCATAATGCATCTTAGTAACATGAATCAAGGTGTGACATTCCCTTTTAGGCCAGGAGAGTAGATTGTCATCCAAGTCATACGAGTAGGTGGTGTATAAAGCACCCCTGCAGCAAGACGGCATTTGAAAGCCTGATCAACTCTATTACGCCTCTTTCCCGAAAAGTCGGGTGACGTGTACGTTGCATGGAGTATCATACTGAGGGGGATGACTACCTATGTATTTCTTATCTCCTAAGGCCAAGCTTTGTGAAGTTCAGAGGGGAGTATGTGGCAGTGATGCTTTCGTTTTGATTTCTTTAATTTTCATTCTTTTTTTGTATGTTATTACATCGGAAATGTTTTGAAATGAACTCCCCAAAGCTTAGTGATGACTAAAAATAATAAGAAAATAGTCCGCCCTAAGTTTTTAACTAATATTCAGACTTCACATCCAATTATTACCTATATGACCAATCTGAAAATCGGATTAATCAATAATCGATCGCTCAACTCGAAAGCAGTTTTTGTAAATGACCTTATAACTCACCAGAAAATTGATATTCTGTGTCTAACTGAAATGTGGATTCAATCTGGTGATTATTTAACACTAAACGAAGCCACTCCTGTGGGATATAGTTATATACATAGACCTAGGTTGTCAGGCAGAGGAGGAGGAATATGTATAATGTGATGTTCTGTTATTAACATAGGGAAACATCACGCTACAAAGAACTACACAGGGTTCCTTACCCACCGTTCTCAGTCTTCGTAAACTTCATCTGTGAACAAGCAAAAACACGCAATGACCCTAGCTTCGCCAGCATAACAGGATCATGGTGCGCAGCCAAAACAGAAAAGAGTAGCTTAACCAGTAACCAGATGAGAACGTCAGTGGTTGTGAGAAGGACTGAAGTCTCAGCTAGCAACAACGACAGGGGTGATGCTGTGACAACCCAACCTGATGATAGTCCCGACAAGCAGTGCCCCTTACATAATAAGCCACATCCTCTGAGAAAGTGCCGCGGCTTCAGAAACAAAACATTGGATGAAAGGAAAGCATATCTGGAGGAAAAACACATCTGTTTCAGGTGCTGTGCATCATCTACCCACATGGCCAAGGACTGTGTCAAACTCGTGCAGTGTAAAGAGTGTAACAGTGATAGATATCTCTCAGCACTGCATCCAGGACCTGCCCCATGGAAGGCTGTGGCGCGACAAATATGTACAGACCATGGCGGGGAGCAGTCACAAGAAGGGGAAGCCACCCTATCAGTGAATCCCAGATGCACAAAAGTATGTGGCAGTGTTAACACCTCAAGGTCATGCTCCAAAATCTGTCTTGTGCTTGTGTATCCGGCAAGGCAGAGAGACAGAGCTATAAAGATCTATGCGGTTCTTGATGAACAGAGCAACAAGTCACTGGGCAGAACAGAGTTCTTTGAGCACTTCGGCATTAAAGGAGAAGGATCAGCATACACTCTGAAAACATGCTCAGGGTCGTTCAAGACTACAGGATGACATGCCAGAAACTTCATTGTGGAATCGCTGGATGGCAACACACAAATCCCGCTGCCTGTCTTGATTGAGTGCGACATGCTGCCAGAAGACAGGTCTGAAATACCATCGCCAGAAGTAGCCAAACACCATCCTCATCTGGAGCATCTGGTGGACAAAATTCCAGCCGTAGATCCAGATGCGTCTATTCTGCTTCTTCTTGGAAGGGATGTGATCCAGGCACACAAGGTACGAGAACAGTGTAATGGCCCTCATAGTGCTCCGTTCGCCCAGCGGCTAGACCTTGGATGGGTGATCATCGGAGACGTGTGTCTGGGAAGAACTCACAGAACAACTAATGTCAGTGCATTCAAAACAAGCGTACTCGCCAGCGGACGCCACTCCTTTCTCAGCCCATGCACTAGTAGTCTAGTTGTGAAGGAGAGGGTAGAGAGCTTGGGCTGGAATGTGTTTCAAAAAACACAGCATGATGACAAGCTTGGCACGTCTATTGAAGATGCGCTTTTCCTCGACCTCATGGACAGAGACGTATACATGGATGAAGCAAACTGTTGGGTAGCACCCCTGCCCTTCAAACCAAACAGACCGCGTCTACCCAACAACATGCAACATGCCAACAATCGTCTCATGTCCCTCCGCCGCATGCTGGAAAAGAAACAAGGCATGAAGGAACACTTCTTCAAATTTATGCAAGCAATGTTCGACGCAGACCAAGCAGAACCCGCTCCAGCACTGCCATCACAACAAGAACGCTGGTACTTGCCGATCTTTGGTGTCTATCACCCATAGAAAAAAGACCAGATCCGCATGGTGTTTGACTCCAGCGCCAAGTACGAAGGCCTTTCCCTCAACGATGTTCTTCTCCGGGGGCCCGACATGAACAATACCTTGCTGGGAGTCCTCATGTGCTTTCGCAAAGAGCCCATAGCCGTGACGGCAGATATACAACAGATGTTTTACTGTTTCATTGTCAAAGAAGAACATCGAGATTTTCTGAGATTTTTGTGGTTTAAAGAGAATGACCCAAACAAGCAGATAATTGAGTACTGCATGAAAGTTCATGTCTTTGGAAATTCTCCATCCCCTGCGGTAGCCATATATGGCCTGAGGAAAGCAGCCTTGTTTGGGGAGAAAGAACATGGTGCTGAAGCTAAGCAATTTGTCATGAGGAACCTGACGGGCTTTCCTCATTCCGCAGTGAAGGTGAAGCCATCTCGGTCCTGAAAAGTACAAAAGAAATGCTAGCAGAGTCAAGCATCAAATTACACAAAATAGCATCCAACAGCCATGTTGTGATGGATGCATTTCCCCCTGAAGAGAGAGCCAAAAACCTAGTGGATTTGGAGTTAACTGTAGACCCCTTGCCACTACAACGGAGTCTAGGACTTACCTGGAACCTGCAGTCTGACACTTTCACCTTTCGCGTATCTAGAGAACAGAAGCCGTTCACTAGAAGGGGAATCTTGTCTACTGTCAACGGACTTTATGATCCCCTGGGATATGTGTCACCTGTAACTATTCAAGGGAAAGCTTTGGTTAGAGAGCTGTCTACCGAAAATGCTGAATGGGATGATCCTCTACCAGCGTTAAAGGAAGAACAGTGGAAACTGTGGACTGACTCACTTTGCGAGCTTGAACAGCTTCAGATACATAGAACCTATGTGCCCATCTCTCTGTGTTCAGCAAGATATAGAGAGATTTGTGTCTTTTCTGATGCATCCACTATGGCCATATCAGCAGTGGCCTACCTCAAAGCAACAGACACAGAGGGAAACAGTCACATTGGGCACATTTATCATGGGCAAGTCAAAACTGGCCCCGCATCCTCCACATACCATTCCTCGATTGGAACTTTGTGCTGCTGTCTTGGCCACTGAAATGGCAGAGTTGATCATCAATGAGCTGGACATAGACATCCACAAGATCACATTCTACACAGACAGTCGGATTGTTTTAGGCTACATCCACAACACAAGCAGAAGATTTTATGTATACGTAGCCAACAGAGTTGGCCGCATCAGGAGGTCCACAAGGCCATAACAGTGGCAGTTTGTCAGCACAGAACACAACCCTGCAGACCATGGGACCCGCTCAGTGCCAGCGGCTGTGTTGAAGGACACCAGCTGGCTTAAAGGCCCAGCTTTCCTGTCCAGAGACACCTACTCACAACCAGAGACATTCGATCTTATTGACCCTGATGCAGACAAAGATATACGCCCACAGCAGGTTACAGCTTTCACAGTCAATGCCTCTGAAAGTGGGTTGGGGTCACATCGATTTGAGCGCTTCTCCAGTTGGAAGACACTCAGTAGGGCTTTAGCCAAACTCATACACAAAGTGAGGTCCTGTCTAAAATGTTTGGACGGCAAGACGGATGCACTGACACAAGCAAAACTAATAATTATAAAAAATGCTCAACATGATGCATTTGCAAAAGAGTTTAAACATGTTTCCAGAGGTGATGTCCTCCCCAAGTCCAGTCCTCTGAGGAAACTGAACCCCGTTGTGGATGCAGATGGTCTGCTGAGACTCGGAGGGCGCATCTCTTTGGCTGAAATACCCTGGGAAGAGAAACACCCGATCATTGTCCCCAAGAAGCACCACATAGCTACCTTATTGGTAAGGCATTACCATGAACAGGTCGCACACCAAGGCAGGCATCTTACAGAAGGTGCTGTCCGTTCTGCTGGTCTGTGGCTGATTGGAGGCAAAAGACTGGTGTCAAACATAATACGTAAATGTGTGATTTGTAACAAGAGGAAGAATGGAAGAACAGAATATGTCAAAACTACCTGCTGAACGACTCAATCCAGGTCCTCCGTTCACAAATGTGGGTGTCGACGTATTTGGCCCCTGGATCATCAGTGCAAGACGAACTCGAGGTGGCATTGCAGAAAATAAACATTGGGCGGTCATCTTCACCTGCCTTGTTTTGAGAGCTGTGCACATTGAAGTGCTTGAGTCTCTGTCATCCTCGAGCTTTGTAAGTGAGAAGATTCACAGCTGTCCGTGGTCCTGTTCCTCTCTTCCGTTCTGACCGAGGAACAAATTTTGTTGGGGCATGCAAGGAGCTTAAAATAAACTCTGAAGACCCCAAACTAACAACTTATCTTCAAAACCGAGGCAGCACATGGACATTCAACCCTCCCCACTCCTCACACATGGGTGGAGTGTGGGAGCGGATGATAGGTGTCGCTCGTAGAATTCTAGATGCCTTGCTGCTTAAGACAAAAACACTTCACCTGACTCATGAGGTTCTGGTGACTCTCATGTCTGAAGTTATGGCCATCATGAATGCCAGACCTCTAGTTCCCATCTCTTCCGATCCAGATATGCCCACTGTTCTGTCACCTGCAATGCTCTTGACACAGAAGATTGATCCAGTGTCACCACCACCAGGAGAGTACAACCTCAAAGATCTCTACAGCAAGCAGTGGAAACAGGTCCAGGCTTTGGCTGATGCATTCTGGAAACGCTGGCGTCAAGAGTATCTGACATCACTTCAGCCAAGACAAAAGTGGCATGTGGACAAGCCAAACCTGTCAGAAGGAGATGACGCTTCTAAAAGACACTCAAATCAAGAGGAACGAGTGGCCTGTCGGAGTGGTGGTGAACGCCATTCCCAGCAAAGACTCCAAAGTCCGCAAAGTGGATATAAGGGTAGTCAGACAGGGTAATCAGAAGGTTTATTCTAGGCCTGTCTCCGAGGTTATTTTACTCATCAAAGGGGAATAGTGTTATAAAGCATTATAACAGGCGGGGAGTGTGATGTTCTGTTATTAACATAGGGAAACATTGGGGACCTCTAGTGGTCAGAACTTGTTGCAGTAACATTCATTTGAGCCTTCAGTGTTCCCGTAGTTAGTTCAGGTTGTATGAAGGAATTAAACAGTCACAGTTTTTTCTCTGCGTTATATGGCCAGGAAAACATTTGCCTGTGAGTAATATTGTGTTTAGTTGTTGTATAACTTTATACTCAGATTACGTCTGATGTAAACCTTGGTTAAGGAACGAAAATAAGTTATATATTCCCAGAGGTGGGCAGTAACGAAGTACATTTACTTAAGTACTGTACTTAAGTACAGTTCTTGAGTATTTGTACTTTACTTAAGTTGATTTTTTTTATACTTATGACTTTCACTTCACTACAGTTGAATAACAAATACAGTACTTATCACTCCACTACATTTCTGTCCAGCTCTCGTTACTCGTTACTTCCACACACAACTCTCCTCCCCTCCCCCGATAGTATTTTCACAGGTGACAGCCTATCAGCAATCAAGGATGTGTCTGTGAGGTGTAAAATCAAGTTCGGTGTCGCTAGTCGTTCTTTTCCTAAATAACAGCAACATGAGCGGAGACGGCGGTGATGGAGCATGCCAGGGTTGCCAACTTTTCAAGATCGCTTGGAGGGAGATTTGAACCTGGACTTGGTGGCGAGTGTAAATTGTTGATCGGGGGTGGCGAACGTTACCGGGGCGGTGAAAAATGGACACAAATTAAGTATTATATCGCGATCACCGGTGGTTGATAGATATAGATCAGAGGTAAATAAACTAGATTTTTTTTCGGCGTGAGATATCGGAACTGTGGCGTGAGAGCGTGTGAAAATGGTCAAATGCGTGTGTCTCACGCTCAATGTGTGAGAGCTGGCAACCCTGGCATGCTCTTTTGCACCCATGGCTGTATCTCGACAAAATGTTCCAGTTTTCTGAACGGATTAATCATTCCTATCGTTTTAAATGTATGCTTTGTTTACCAAAAACAAACTATATCACTGCATACCAAAATTCACCATCCCACCTGAGGAAGTATATTATGGTATGCAGCCGAAATGTTTTGTTAAGTGACTATGTAGTCAGAGGAGCTTTGCAGTAAGGCTAGTGAAATGACTTTGCCTGCTCACTCCACTGCTAGGTCTGCTAGGATCACTATAAATAATGTTAACATTATATTGGCAAGTAATTCAAACTACGGAAACATCAATAAGGGAAACCGTGTGGGTTAATCGAATCTTGTCAAATAATGTTTCCATTCTAATGTCAGTGTAGAATTAATGTCAATAATTCTAATGTGGCTGTGATTTCTAGTTTTGAAAAGAGTTTGTTAGCATGTTGGGTGACATGGAGTTGGTGGGCTTTAGCCATACTGCAAAAGGTTGTAGCAAGGTTAGACTACCAAGATGCCACACTGCTAATTTTACTTTGTCTTTGTTTATATTGACTGTAGCATAATGTTGTATTGGATGACTGAATACCTAACTAGCAAAGAGAGAAAACCGTCATTTTATTATTGACTTTTAATATGGTAACATAATTTGCTTAAACAGGTTAGGCTAGGCTAATCAGTGAATTGTGGTTTTAGAAAATGTTTTTGTTCCTTAAACTAAAGTGTAGGTTAAACTTTTCTGCTACCACTACCTGAATGATGTACATCATTGGAATATGCCTTATGGATTATTATCAAAGACTGTATGAATATTATGCCCAAAGAGGATTTGGTAGAATGTATAATACTTTTAAACTATAACTTTTTTACAAATGTGACGGAAGGTGTACTTTAAAACTTAAGTATTTTTAAAAGCAAGTACTTCAGTACTTTCACTTAAGTAAGATTTTGAACATGCAACTTTCACTTGTATCGGAGTAGCATTTGACCAGTGGTATCTGTACTTTGACTCAAGTAATGAAATTGAGTACTTCGTCTGCCTCTGGTCTTAGCCATGTTAGTAGTTGGAGTTTTACTGATTGTGTGGGGTGGACAAGTGTCTTTATGCAGCTAACCACCTCAAACAGGTGTTAGTAATTTAGAATAATAAGTGGAGGTGGACTTTTTAGAGGCAGATTAACAGGTCTTTGAGGGCCAGAATTTTTGTTGATTAGCAGGTGTTCAAATACTTATTTGCAGCAGTAACACACAAATAAATTATTAAAAAATCATACACTGTCATTTCCAATTTTTTCTCTCTGTGATTTCTGATCATTTCTCACAGTGGACATTAGGGGTGTCACGATTCTCTAAATCCTCGATTCGATTGTATTTCAGATTTTAGGTTCACGATTTGATTAGATTCTCGATTTACAGCAGAGAGGCCTATGCCAGTTTTAGATTAGTCTATGGTCAGTCATTGGTTTGATTAATCAAATTTACGATATCTTATTTCAAAAGGTGGGTTTGATATAAGTGATGCAAAGTGATACAAGTGATCTGTAATACACCACATTGTGACGGGCAGGGTGTGCGAACCAAAAGGAAGCGATCACGCCAAGTCACAGGGAAAAAGGATGGTTTAATAGAAAGTGTGCAAACCTAAAACCCATGCAATAAATCCAAATTAAGGATATAATGACCAGCGGTCAACTGGTACAAAGACAAGACATATATAGGCAAACAAACGACCCTCAGGTGAGACGGATCACGGGCTCCGCCCACCTGAGGGACGCACATGACGTCACCAAACAACGACAACAGCCGCTGTGGACAGAGGCGGCCGGTAGGGGGCCGCCTCACCGTGACACACATTAGGCACTAATGGTCAAATTTAAATAATTAGGATAAATGTAACAATCTTGTTCTCAGTGGAAAACAACAAAACAAACAAATAATAATAACAAAAATGAGAGGTCACAGAGGGTGGACGGAGATATTTTTGAAAACGGAGACAAAAACCTCAGTTTTTAAAAACCTCCGGCGTCGTGTGGACGGGAGGCTAAAACGGAGACAAAAACCTCAGTTTTTAAAAACCTCAGGCATCGTGTGGACAGGGCCTTAGACGATCAGCCGTTCTCTGTCGTAGAGGATGTGGGATTTCGTAGGCTAATAGAGCACATTGAGCCCCGTTATGTTTTGCCGAGCAGACGACATTTCTCAGAAGTGTGTTTACCTCAGCTGTTTAATGTTGTTGCAACTCACGTCACGTTTTTATGAGAGAATTTATATTTATCTTTCAGGCCAGTCAGTTATAATTAAATTTAACTCGTATAAAATACATATATTTATCCTCTCAGATAAAAACGGTCTGCAAGCGAGTTAAATTTAATTAGTGATCGGCCGTTGTCAGCGTTATCGCCGTTAACATTGGATAGTGCGCTCCCGTGGAAAGGAATGGAGTGGTGTGGAGCCGATGCGTAAGCACCCAATGCCCAACAGCGGGGTGGCTTAAAGCCACCGGACCATTTGGGGCAGTCATGGCCTGGTGGTAAGGGAACTGGTCTTGTGACCGGAGGGTCGTAGGTTCGATTCCCAGACCTGAGGCCATGACTGAGGTGCCCCTGAGCAAGGCCCTTAACCCTTAATTGCTCACTTGTATAAAAAGAATGAGATAAAAATGTAAGTCGCTCTGCATAAGGGCGTCTGCCAAATGCCATAAATGTAATGTAATGTAATGTTAACGGTCCACCACAAATTTTATTTTATAATATGCATTACTGTAATGTCAGTGCTAAATAAATATTTTCAAATCAAATTTTGTAGTTGATTTATTCTTTGAATAGCAATGCCTTGATTTTAGTGAGGTTAGCCATAAATCCAATGTTACTAATAATTGGCATAATGTATTTCGGTGTTTCGGTTTTCGGCCTTGGTTTCCTCATTTTCGGTTTTCGGTTTCAGCTAAGAATTTTCATTTCGGTGCATCCCTAGTGTGTGTGTGTGTGTGTGTGTGTGTGTGTGTGTGTGTGTGTGAGTGTGTGTGAGAGGGAGAGAGAGAGAGAGAGATTTTGTTCTCTAGTTGTGTGTGTAGAGGAGTGTGTTTCTCTATGGAGACTTGGGTGTTGCTCCAGTACACAGGAGGTTATTCTAGCTCACACACACACTGAGGAGTCAGAATAAACCCTAAACCCTGCATAGAGGGGCTCAGTGAATGTGGAGTGGAATGTGTGTAGGTGTGTGAGTGTGTGTGTGAGAGAGGAGACGCTGTAGAAGGACAGAGTGCCGGCCGGCCAGTCCAGATACACTCCTACTCTGCTGGAGCTGAACGGGGGGGCAGAGATGTCAGTGTGGTTATTATTGTGCCAGACAGTGTAACTGTTATTAGAGCAGAACAGCATCCAGGACTTTATATTCCATCCAAACATAGAGTTTAAACTATCTCCTTTCCTGCTGATTCCTTTATATGTCACTGCTATACCAGCATCTCCACTACACTCAGCCTCCCAGTAACAGCGTCCAGTCAGACTCTCTCTACACATCACCTGATCCCAGTGATCAAATCTCTCTGGATGATCAGGATACGTCTGCTGCTCCTCAACACGCGTCACCTTTCTGTTCCCCTCAGACAGAGAGAGACGTGTGTGTGCTGTGTTTGGGTCCAGTGTGAGCTCACACGCATCTGCACACAAGAAGAGACATTAGAGGAGATGACACAAATACTGTGTGTGTGTGTGTGTGTGTATATGTGTATCTGTGTGAGGGTGTGTGTGCGTCGGTGTATGTGTGTATATATCTGTGTGTATGTGTATCTGTATGTGTGTGTATTAACTACATAGCTGCTGCTTACATTTTCTTAGTCCTGGTTTGAGTCTGATCTTCCCTGCATGATCCACCCTAACACACACACACACACACACACACACACACACACACACACACACACACACACACAAATATAGAAATAGAGGAAGAAAAGTCATTTACTCACACACACAACTTCCCTCCCTCTGTCTGTCTCTCTCACACACACATATGCGTCTAGATAACAGGACTGTCTCTCTCTCACACACATATACATCTAGATAACAGGACTGTCTCTCACACACACAGATGCACCCAGATAACAGGACTGTCTGTCTTGCTCACACATACATGCAGATAGGTAGCACGACTGTGTCTCACACATATGGACCCAGATAACAGGACTGTCTCTCTCTCTCTCTCTCTCTCTCTCTCTCTCTCTCTCTCTCTCTCTCTCTCTCTCTCTCACACACACACACACACACATACGTGACTAGATAACAGTACTTTATCAAACACACACCAAGATAACAGGATTCTCTCTCTCTCTCTCTCTCTCTCTCTCTCTCTCACACACACACACACACACACACACACACATGCACCTAGATAACAGGCCTGTCTCTCACACACACATATCCACCCAGATAACAGGACTGTCTGTCTAGATAACAGGACTCACAAAGGTCTCACACACATGCACTTAGATAACAAAACTCTCTCTCTCACATGCACCTAGATAACAGAACTGTCTCCCTCTCAAACACATACACCTAGATAACAAGACTGTCTGTCTATCACCAGTGATGTCAGTAACGCGTTACTCTAATCTTACCACTTTTTTCAGTAATGAGTAATATAATGAGTTACTATTTCCAGTCTAGTAATCAGATTAAAGTTACTTATACAAGTAACTGTGCGTTACTATTTTTATTTTCCTTAGTAAAAAATATATATTTTTGCTTTCTTCTTGGCTCAGTTATACTTTTGCGTCTGACCGTAGCGTTCGACTCCGCACACTGCAAGCGAACCTGTGAGAGCGTGAGCACGTTCATGTCATTCTGTGCAGTGTTCTCCGTAACAATATGTGGTAGTGTAAAGAAATACCCCTCAAAAACAGGGAAAGGAACATGTAACGTCTACTCCACCCCAACCTATGTGAGGTGTTCATGTTTCCCTTAGTTTAGTTTTTAGTTGAATCTCCGTAGCGTTCCCCTGTCACGCTCCTTGATCCCGCCTGCCCGTTATTAGTCTTAATCAGCTGATTTGGGTTAACTCATTGATGTGTTATGCCCGTATGCCCAGTCCTTCCTTGTAAGTCAATTTGGTTAATTTACTGTTGCGAGAGTTTGTATGTTCTGTTCCCTGTGTTTGTTATCGGATCTGCCCTTGGTTTTTCTCCTTGATCTTTGTATGTTCAGTGTTTGGCAGACATGTGAACAAGTCACTAAGTTGCAAGTAACAAGTAAGTCTCAAGTCTTCACAATCAAGTCTCGAGTCATGTCCCAAGTCAATACAAGCGAGTCTCGAGTCAAGTCCCAAGTCTTAAACTTCAAGTCCTAGTCAAGTCACCAGATGTAATTTCAATATTTAACACAATTGATGCAGTTGATTAGTAGTATATTAAGGTAGTCAGACTAACTAACCGTTATAGCATTATGTGAAATATACATAGCAGAGACTTACTTTTGTTTGTGCAGCCTCAAATGTCAAACAAAGTTTGAAGTGGTTGCATCTACATATCTTGACTCCACAAGTCTTGCATGTCACAGTTCTTCTTTTATTCACAACAGCATATTCTTTATAATTGAACAGGATCATTTTTGGGAGCATGTTGTTTGTCCTCTCCGCACAAATTCAACGCTGCTGCCCCCTCTACCCTGATCAGCTGCAGAACTTCACCTGTAGCTATAGGTTACGGATAAACTGAGCTGAGCACCATTTAATACAAAATTATCCAGTTATGTGATTTTATATTACTTATTTAGTATGTTAAAATAAGGATTTCAAGTCTTTTCAAGTCTTAAAGCTCAAGTCCGATTCAAAGTCCAAGTCAGTAAAGGTAAAGTCTAAGTCAAGTCGCAAGTCTTCAGTGATGTTGTCAAGTCAAGTCACAAGTCATCAGTTTAGTGACTCGAGTCGGACTCGAGTCCAAGTCATGTGACTCGAGTCCACACGTCTGGTGTTTGGTCTATTCTGTTAGATCTGTTCCTAGTTGTTTCCTTGATCATCATATGTTTAATTTTTGTGCTCTTTATTAAGTCTCGTTGTTGTCTCCTGTTAGTTACATTCGCCAGGTCTGTTTTGCGTTAGTCCGGTTAATTGTATTCCTATTTTGAATGTGGTTGTTTGTTTACTGTTTGTGTGATAACCTATTCGTCTTTTGTGTATTCTCTGTCGTGTCCGAGAGGTATTAGTCAGAGATAGGGACTCGAGTCACATGACTTGGACTCGAGTCAGACTCGAGTCATTAATATTAAGACTTTTGACTTGACTTGAAAAAATATTCAGAGACTTAGAATTGACTTGGACTTTTACACCAATAACTTGGGACTTGAATTGGACTTGAACCTGTTTACTTGCAAAGACTTGATTTTTTTTTTTTTACCCCAAATCAAAATTTTAAAACGCATATTAATATATATAAAGTGCGCCCCATTACTTTAATTTACGTCCTTCTTACGCAGACCAGTCCTCTGCTTTTCCACACTCTGTATGTGTGTGTGTGTGCATGAGCTGCAGCACAACCAATCAAATTAAAAAGACAAACAAAAAAAACGGAAGTAAAAACGCTAAAGGCAGATAATGGCGCTACAGAGAGTAATTTCTTTTGGGTACATAAATTACGAAGTAGTCAATAAAAAACTTCGTATTCTCTGGTTGATACCGCTTAGCTTTCACGTGTATGCTAAACGTAAATAACGTAATATTACATAATAACATAAATTATTACCGGGCAGGGTGTAAAATGGACACAAATTAAGTATTATATCGCGATCGATTGCCAGTGGTTGGCGCCAGAGTGAACTAGTAACTCATTGAATCATAGATATGGATCAGAGGTAAATAAACTAGATTTTTTTTTCGGCATAAGAAATCGGACGTGTGGCGTGAGAGCGTGTGAAGACGGTCAAATGCGTGTGTCTCACGCTCAATGCGTGAGAGTTGGCAACCCTGGGTTCTGTATCTGAACTCAGGGAAAAGAGCCTCTCTCTGTCACCATCATATCCAGTTCTATCTCAGCATGGATTGTGTATTTGAAGACATCTATGTCGAGAAAAAAATATATTGACAAAAGTGTAGCGAGTTTTCAGCTATGGGGGCATAATTCTACTGCCTCATCGTTCACAAACGACAGACAGACTTTTGGCCAGTTTGGTCTTTTGCAAATGCAATGCAGAATAGTTTACTGAAATGTCTAAAGATGCAGATTCCTGTTAATTGTTCAGTTCTTATATTTGTTTGTCTTGTGTCACTCACACATGGACACACATGTTCTCTAAGAAACCAGATAAGAGAAGAGAGGGGAAAATGCCGTTATGGTTCTTTGTATTGTACTGTGAAAATATCAGCACTTTTTATTTGAACATGGAGTTCTACTTATGACTTTTTCACAGAATATTTCTGGAAAATTGTAGTTTAAAGTATGAATATTTTTGCAGCTAAGTTTAACAAATTGAACTGTGTAATAAAGAGGTGTAATTTTAATAATTTTTTTTTATACTTTGTGTTTTCAGTTGCACATGTTTTATCAAGATTTGAGGAGAATACAGATTTTAAAAAGAACACATGGTCTATTATTTACATTTAAAATATACCTGCAAAAAAAAAAGACTCGAAAGGACTTGAAATTCCAAGTTTCAAACTTGGGACTTGACTTGACTGTTGCCTGTCTTGAATTGAGACTTGACTTTACTTGACTGTCTTTGCTTGAGACTTGACTTGGGACTTGAGGATAAAGACTTGGACTTACTTGAGACTTGCAAAACACTGACTTGGTCCCACCTCTGGTATTAGTCAATGAGTTCGTTGTGCTATCATTCACCTAAGGAGTTTTATCATTGCATTGGCAGTGTTTAGTTGTCTGGAAACTCTGTGTGTGTATGTAAATGTAATGCCTCGCCGTTCAAGAGCGATTCGAGCTGATCTGGTTAGGAGACAGGAGGTAACTCCTGCTCCTTCTAATAAATCAGAGTCTCAGCAGCATTTGTGTCCTTCTCCTAGTTCTCGTTCGTTACAGAACATTTACCTGACGAATTTTAATGTTGCATTGTGTTCCGGGTTTGAAAAGTGCTGGAATTTTGGCTAACATAGGCCTACTTAAAAATGCTTGAAATTGTAATTTTATTTTGTTTCACAACAGGAGATACATTATTTATATAATAACTTACATATTAAAGTAAGTGAGACTTCAGGGGATTTACCGTGACGTTTATTCCACAACAGTTAGCAACTCTCACACGGGTACAACGTAACTCTCCTAGCCTTCTTCTACGTCTCTATCGTTAAGATTACTTGACTCCCTGATGCCTCCTACTGGAGTAATGAGACATTTACTTAAACATGTGACCTGAAGTATCAGGATACCACATCCCTCCCCTCTTAAGAGAAAACTACTCCCATGATCCTATAATTTAACAGTTACCGAAATCACTGAACATTACAACCCTCATTCCGAACATTTACTGTACTAGACAATCCAAACAACCAGGTTGTAAGTATCTACTCAATTATTTAACAACAACTAGGAAGATAGGTGAACTACCATCCTTCTAATTAGTTTTGTAGCCAACTTTAACTTTTTTTTTTTTTACAAGTTCACTACTATTTCACAAAGTCTCTCAGATGATTAGGAGTCTTTCTTGTACGCCCTGAACGTCGCAGCACCGGCGAATGGTCTACTCTCTCTCCTGGCTGACCAGCTGGAAGGTGAACCTGTGCAGTTTCAGCAGGTTCCCTCACATCCTCTCCACCTGACACTGGCACCACAGAGACGCTAGGGAAATCCTCCATGGTCCCTGGAATCGGAAGGTCCACTAGTTCCCGTGGGCCGTCCCGCGCAGGTACCTCTGTCATTGGAGCGAGCCGTCTCCGGATCTGATCTATGTGACGTCTCATGGTGCGTCCATCCCCCAGCTGCACCGCATAGGAGACAGGGCCGGTGGTCATGTCGATGACAGCAGGGACCCATCTTGGTCCATAGCCGTAATTCCGTATGTACACATCATCACCCGGAGAGAAACTTCGCCACTTGGTGTGTGTGTCATGCTGTTCTTTCTGCTTGAGATGTTTGCGTCTAACCTTCGACTTCACATCCGGTTGCAGAAGATCCAGTGTGAAACGCAGTCTCCTTGACATCAGCATTTCCGCTGGAGACAAGCCTGTAGTAGATTGAGGCGTAATTCTGTAATTGAACAGAAACCTAGCTAATCTTGTTTCTAACATCTCTCCCTCAGTCTTCTTTATTCCTTGTTTGAAGGTTTGCACGGCTCTTTCGGCTAACCCATTGGATGCCGGGTGGAACGGTGCAGATGTGATCTGCTGTATGCCATGTTTCAGGAACGATTGGAATTCAGACACTATGGTCTGAGGCAGGCCATGTGTGCTAAAACTCTGTCTGAGTTTTTCAATAGTGACGTGACTCGTTGCACTGCTTGTGGGATACACATCAAGCCATTTCGAATGTGCATCCACCACTATGAGGAACATCTTGCCTAAGTAAGGGCCTGCGTAGTCCACATGTAATCTGCTCCAGGGTGTCTCTGGCCATTCCCAAGGATGGAGAGGCGCAGCAGCCGGAGACTTCCTGTTTTCTTGACATGTGTGACAGGACTGCACTTCCTTCTCTATATCAGCATCCATTCCAGGCCACCACAGGTATGAACGTGCCAACCCCTTCATTCGGGACATGCCTGGGTGCGTGCAGTGCAGTTGCTTTAATTAACAGGGTGGATCTGCCCCTTTTTGGAACAACCACCCTCGCTCCCCAGAGCACACATCCATCCTTGAAACTAAGCTCCAGCCTCCTCTGGCTATAGGCCTTGAATGTTGTAGCCACCTCCATAGGCCAGCCTTGTAAACACCACCGCAGCACCTGTGATAGTGTTTCATCTTTCGCTGTCCATTGTTTCACCTGCATCATTGTGACTGGTGGATCATCCATCACCTCCAGCATCAGGACTTGACCTATCTCCTCTTCCTCCTCCGTTTGAGGCAACGGCAGCCTGCTCAATGTGTCTGCGTTTGGGTGGTCTCTGCCTGGCTTGTACAACAACTGGTACTCGTACGATCTCAGGAGTGTTGCCCACCTTTGTACTCTCGGGGACCCCATCTGCGGTACTGGCTTTGTCTCATGGAACAGTGACAGCAATGGCTTGTGATCCGTAGTAATAGTGAAAGTCCGTCCATATATGTACTTGTGAAACCGCTTGATCCCGAACATGATGGCCAACCCCTCCTTGTCCAGCTGCGAGTACCGTTTCTCTGCTGGTGTCAGTGTTCGTGACACAAACCCTATGGGCTTTTCCCCACCATCCTCCATGACGTGCGACAGCACTGCACCGACACCGTACGGTGAGGCATCGCATGCCAGGACAAGTTCTCGGTCTGCAGAATAATGACACAGGACATCTGCTGACTTCAACAGCTGTTTAGAAAAACAGAATGCAGCTTCCTGCTCGTTCGTCCAGGTCCACTGGGCATCTTTCGTCAGTAATCTGTGTAGTGGTGCTAAGTGTGTGGCCAGGTTAGGGAGGAACTTATTGTAGTAATTCAATAGGCCCAGATACGCTTTCAGCTCAGTCACTGTGGTTGGACGTGGAGCTTCCTCAATGGCTCTAACCTTGGACTGTACTGGGTGCAGCCCCTCTGCATCAATCCTATGACCCAAGTATTCAACCTGGTCCTGTAAGAGGGAACACTTGCGTCTATGCAGTCGTAATCCAGCCTCTTTTAATCTCCGGAGTACCTCGTCCAGTGTACTCGGGTGCTCTGCCTGGTCTCTTCCCGTCAGCAGAATATCATCGAGGTAGACCGCTACTCGAGGCAGACCTTGTAGCAAGCTCTCCATCGTTCTCTGGAATATCGCTGGCGCAGAGGAGACTCCAAAAGCTAGCCTATTGTAGGTGAAGAGGCCTTTATGCGTGTTTATTGTTAGGTATTTCTTGGACTCGTCATCCATCACAATCTGCTGATAGGCATGGATTAATTCGAGCTTTGAGAACTGTTTCCCACCTGCCAGTACACTAAAGAGGTCTTCTATCCGGGGAATAGGATATTGCTCTAGTGAGGAGGCACGGTTCACAGTTAATTTATAATCGCCACATATCCTGATGGAACCATCCGGTTTCAACCCAGGAACTATAGGCGCCGCCCACTCCGCATACCTCACAGGTGATATAATGCCCTGTTCCAGGAGCCTCAATAACTCCCCTTCAACCTTTCCCCTCATGGCATACGGAACTGAGCTTGGCCTGAAGAACTTTGGAAGGACGTCCGCAGACACCCGAATTGTGGCTTTCATGCCCTTCAGCATACCTAACTCTTGTTTGAAAACCTCCTCGTGTCTCAAAAGCACATCCTGCAATCCCTGTTTTTCCGTTGTTACATGTTTTATTTCCTCCCACTTCAGTCTTAAAGCCTCCAACCATCCGCGACCTAACAAACTAGGGCCAGTACCTTCCACCACCACTAAGGGCAGTGTCTTTCTCTGATGTGCATAAGTCACTTCTACGTTTGCTACACCCACTATTCTGATGTTTTCTCCCGTGTATGATTTCAGAGACAATTTAGTTTCTTCTAGTCTAGGGCGTTGCTTTCTCTCCCATTTATCATTGAATTCCCCTTTATTCATAATGCTTACACTACATCCTGTGTCGATCTCAAAAGTCACTTTCTTTTTATTCACCACCATTGTTACCTCCAGTGGCTTGACTCTCTGTATTGAGGCTTTTGTTTTGATACACGCCAGAGTGAATGCTTCCTCCTCCTGATCAGAACCATCCGCGTCCTGTCTCTGCACACTGAAAGACCTGTGTGACTTTGGGCCTTTGCGCCTCTGCTCTTTCCTGTGTGTCTTCAGTGGTCTGTAACCCCCATCCTTTGCACTTTTATTTCTACATGCCACTGCTATATATCCTATTTTTCCGCAGGAATGACACTTAGCTTCTTTAAATCTACACGTGGCTCTCTCTTCTTTTTTCCAGTCCCCACTCCTCATATTTCCTGCCATATCCACTTTGTTACAAGCTACGGGCGCCTTTTGTAGGTCTTGTGCGTTTTGGTTTGCAGTTTCTGCAGCTACTGCCAACTGAAATGCTCTCTCAAAAGTTAGATCTGGCTCGGACAGCAACCGCCTTTGAATCCTATCGTCCGCAATCCCACACACTAGACGATCCCTTAACATCTGTTCTAGCGTGCCGCCGAAATTACAGTCATGAGCAAGTCGTCTGAGCTCCGCTACAAATGCACTCACAGATTCCGAAGGCTGTTGGGAACGCGAGTCAAACTTAAACCGTTGCACGATCTCGCTTGGTTTGGGACTGAAGTGCGCCTTCATAATTTGTGTCAACTCGGTGTATGTCTTTGTGCTTGGCTTATCCGGACTCACCAGATTCCTCATGAGCTTGTACGTGGCCGGATCCACCACGCTGATTAGGATAGCTCTCTTCCTGTCCCCGTCATCGATCCCGTTTGCTTCGAAAATCTGATCGAGAATCTTGCAGTACTCATCCCAAGTCTGCTCTTTAGCATCAAATGCCGACAGGGTGCCAATCATGCACGTGGCCAAGATTACCTTTCCTTCCGCGCTTCAGTAGCCCAAGGAGTCGTACCAGTTATTTTCTTATCACCTGCCACTCGCAATCTGCGATAATTTTATTTTCTTTCTTTTCCAGATATCCTCGTCGCCAATATGTAATAACTTACATATTAAAGTAAGCAAGACTTCAGGGGATTTACCGTGACATTTATTCCACAACAGTTAGCAACTCTCACACGGGTACAACGTAACTCTCCTAGCCTTCTTCTACGTCTCTATCGTTAAGATTACTTGACTCCCTGATGCCTCCTACTGGAGTAATGAGACATTTACTTAAACATGTGACCTGAAGTATCAGGATACCACAATTTAAATGTCAGGAGATACATTACAGTTAAAAATGCACTTCCAATAAAGTGAGTATTGGAAAAACAAATTTTGCTGCTGAATGTAACTATAGTTAGTATACTAAAGTAACTTGTAATCTAACGTAGTTACTTTAAAAATCAAGTAATATGTAACGTAACTAAGTTACTTTTTAAAGGAGTAATCAGTAATCGGATTACTTTTTCAAGGTAACTAAGCCATCACTGTCTATCACACACACACAGGGACCTAGATAACAGGACTGTCTCTCACACACATGCACTTAGATAACAGGATTGTCTCTCTCTCTCGCACACACATGCTCCTAGATAACAGGACTGTCTGTCTCACACACACTCGCATCTAGATAACAGGTTTCTCTCTCTCTCTCACACACACACACACACACACACACCTAGATAACAGGCCTGTCTCTCACATACACACACACATAGATCCACCCAGATAACAGGACTGTCTGTCTAGGTAACAGGACTGTCTCACACACACATACACCTATATAACTGGACTCTCTCTATCTCACACACATGTACCTAGATAAAAGGACTGTGTGTCTCTCACACACACATGCACCTAGATAACAGGACTGTCTCACTTTCTCACTGTTATGATCAGAGATTTTTGTTTTTGTTTGTTTGATTGCTTTGGAGTTATTTTGCAGGTTCTCCAGATGACGCAACGACCTGATTACCAACTGGTGTGGGAGTCATGTGGCTTCATTGTGAAGGATGAGATTGGATGGCATCAGCGCCAGAGTACTGAAGTGCTGCGCAGACCAACTGAGTGTAATTGTTGAATACATGTTCAACATGAGCCTGTGTGGTAGCGGTACCAAAGACTCCACACCCAAAGGACCTAAACAGTTACAGGCCAGTGGCACTGACGTCTCATCTGATGAAGACACTGGAGAGACTGGTGCTTGTACATCTCCGGCCATTAGTAAAGTCATCGATGGATCCACTTCAGTTTGCCTACTGGCGACTGGTATTGGTGTGGACGATGCTGTTATCTATCTGCTGCAAAGAGCGCTTTCTCATCTGGAAAACCAGGGAAGCACAGTGAGGATCATGTTTTTTGATTTCTCAAGTTCTTTTAATACCATCCAACCTGGACTCTTGAGGGACAAGATGGATTTAATAGGTGTGGACTTTCACATGTCTGACTGGATTTTGGACTGTAGGTACCATGCTAAACCAGCAGGTGGCAGTACCACTGGCAACACATGGAACAAGCTTGCTTTGACGGAAGTAAGGGTGTGTCTACAGTACAGGTGTTTAAATACCCCGAACAGCCATTCATCTCTCTCTCTCTCTGGTTTGACCGACACATAGGTTAGACCTATTAAAGAGAGGCTCCGTAATATCTCCTTCTCTCTCTGGTTTGACCGACACATAGGTTAGACCTATTAAAGAGAGGCTCCGCCATTTCTCTCTCTCTGGTTTGACCGACACATAGGTTAGACCTATTAAAGAGAGGCTCCGCCACTCCTCTCTCTCTCCAGTTTTCTTTACTGAGAGCACGCAAATTTTGATACGACTAACAGCAAACAGCTGAATGTCGTATTACCTCATTAACGAGCCCGAGTTACACCAATCAACCGATCAACGTTACCGTGACGACAGATTCACCGATTTGCTTCAATCAAGCTTGCTAACGCGGCCACACGGACTGAAACAAAGGCGATCAACTCCCTGTTGTTAAACCGTGAACGAGACTCGCGTTCCTGGACGATTCCCCACCACACCTGGACGACGTCGTTTAATCAACGAGGAGCCTGCGGTGGAAATTCCCTCCTAATTCCAGGAGAATTCAGGGAGGACGACAAAACCCCAAATCCTCAACACGTGAGACTCTTACCGCTGGGCATAGTTCATCAAAGGGCATAGTTATTTGAACTACAGAGTTAACTAAGTTTTTTTGTTAATACATTCTGAATGTTTGTGTTTAACTTTATTTTCATAAACTTCGTTAAGATTTGTACACACAAGTTCTCCACCTGGCATGCAATCACCATGTTTTATCTTCTGAATATTTGACAACTTGTAGTTCCCATTCTCAGACACACTACATTAATTTTTAGTTAGTAAGCCAGCGCCATTACTCTTTGTTCTGACCACGTTGGAATAAACCAGCTGAGCTCATTAACATAGTCGCGCTGCTCTACTGTTTAAAGTCGGCGCCATTTTAGTTGCTTTGTTCTCCATAGGAGAACTGAGATTACAACTCCGCCTCCTCACACGCGCACAAGCGCGCACACTTACTCCTTCCCTTTTTTTTACACACACACACACACACTAGATGCTGAGTCTTCACTGTAAATATACTGATCCTTGTTGATGCTGTTTGTTTTAGAATAGTTGGTTTAAAATAAATGTATCCTTTATTTTCACCAAATTGTCTGTTGATGTCATTCAAAAGTGGTTGTTGCCAAAACCTCCAAAGAATTCATAGTTAAATCCTTCAGATACCAAACCATTAATTACCTTTAGTTGATAACTAAACTTGTGGTTCTGGTATAATTAGAATATGAGACTGATTCTAAATTAATGAGACTGATTAATAATTAAGGTAAAACAAATTATATCTACTTTAAAGGATTAGTAGGTGAAACCCCTACAGGACTATCTTACGCATCGGCCACAATATGTGAGGTCGCGGGACTGTGTGTCGGACTTGGTGGTATGCAATACAGGGGCCCCACAAGAAACTGTCTTGGCACCGTTCCTTTTCACCCTGTACACTGCAGACATTAGGTATAGCACACAGAACTGTCACCTCCAAAAGTTCTCAGATGACTCAGCTGTTATCAGTCTCATCAGTAATGAGGACGATCGAGAATACAGACTGGTTATTCAGAACTTTGTGGACTGGTGCCAAGCTAACCGTCTCCAGATAAATCCTGGGAAAACTAAGGAGCTGGTGGTGGACTTCCAAAAGCGCAGTCGCCCTCACCCAACACCGGTGAACATCCAGGGAACGGACATCGACATGGTGAACTTGTACAAGTACCTGGGTGTTCACCTAAACACAAAACTGGACTGGTCGCACAACACTGCTGCACTTTACAAAAAAGGCCAAAGCAGACTCTATTTATTAAGAAGACTAAGGTCATTTGGAGTATGGGGGCCACTCCTTAAGACCTTTTTTGACACTGTGTTGGCATCAGCCCTTTTTTATGGTGTAGTGTGCTGGGGCAGCAGCATCACTAATGCAGACAGGAACAGACTGGACAAACTAGGAGGATGGGAGGATGCTAAAAAAACTAGCAACTCTTATAGACAATGAATCCCACCCCATGTATGAGACGGGACTAATAAAGGTTTATCTTATCTTATCTTATCCATGTGAATATTAAAATCCCCAGCAATTAAAACATAATCAAAATCAATTAAAATCCTAGAAAGCATTCTGCTAAATCTTCAAGAATATCTGTATGTAGTCTGGGAGGATGATAGATAACAATCAAAAGAACTGAATAAGTACTGTTGAGTTGTACTGCCAGATATTCAAATGTAGGATGTTCCCCTAATGAGATCTGCTTACAGCAGAATGGTTCATGGTAAAAACATGCAACACCACCACCTCTCTTATTTACTCTAGAGACATTAAAATATTTAAAGTCGGGAGGCGAAGCTTCATTTAGCATATATAATGAAGTAGTGTGTTTCAGTGTAATCATGTACTTATGTTCAGTTCATGTTATGCATGTGCGTATACTGTGACCCAGGTTAGGGGGAGTGCAAAGGGTAAAAGCACTTTGTTAACTGGTTGTCACTAGTCTACTATATTTGGGTTATTTAGCTGTCTCTGTGTTCAACTGATACATCAGTTTCTTCTGCTAACTCTAGGGAAGTCCATATTAGGAGATACACACATGTGAGACAAAACAGCCTGCTGGGCGCCTATGTTTTGGAACATGCTGTGCTAAAGATAACCTGCTTGCTAGAATTGCTGAATTGTGTTTAGAATTGTATATAAGCAGGGGGACTGCCCCCCTTGCCTTCAGAGTTGTCATGCTTAGATGAGACTCTCATGTTTGTGTCTGTCTTGTGTCTTTGTCTTATTTATATATATATTTATATTTTTGTAATAAATAAACCACGTCTGAGTCCTCATACATTTACTAGAAAATTTGTGCAAAAAATAACTTTGTAAGTCTAGTCAACTTAATTTTGTAAGTCTAGTCAACTTGACTTTAAGTCCAGTCAACTTGACTTTGTAAGTTGACTGGACTTGCAAAGTTATTTTTTGAGCAAAGAAAATTAAGTAGTTCATACAAAGACTAGTTGTATTTGATCTACATAATAATCTGATGCAAAAAATTGCCTTGATTTTTTAAGTAGATAAAGCACAGTATTTTTATCAGTGTATAAGGTAACTAGAATGAAAGTTCTGGGTGTTGATATTGTCAATATAAATGTCTTGTGATGAACGCCAGGTTTTCATTCCGTGTCGGAGCGATGACACTGGTATTGTAGGCCCCAACTGCAGTGTTACACCCCAGGTGAACCTCGGAGAAGAAAGATATGTGATGTGGTAAATATGTAACATATTATTCAAAGGCCAAACTAAACAGATAAGTCTTTAGACGAGTTTTAAACATTGAGACTGTGTCTGAGTCCCGAATAAAGGCAGGAAGATTATTCCACAGTTGTGGAGCTTTAAAAGAAAAGGCTCTTCCACCTGCTGTGATCTTTTTGATCCTAGGAACAGTTAATAACCCTGCGTCCTGTGAACGAAGTGAACGTGCTGGGTTGTAATGATCAATAAGTTAACTAGTTAAAAATAAGTTAACAATAAGTTAACGATACTCTGGAGCTAAGCCATGCAGTGTTTTATATGTTAATAAAAGTATTTTATAGTCAATACGGAATCTAACTGGCAGCCAATGTAATGACGATAGTACAGGACTAATGTGATCAAATTCTTTAGATTTCGTTAAAACTCGCGCTGCTGCGTTCTGAACCAGCTGGAGTTTGTTTATCGATTTACCAGAACATCCAGCTAGAAGACTATTGCAATAATCTAGGCAAGAGGATATGAATGCATGGATTTGTTTTTCCGCATCACTAGTATTTAATGTTTCTAATTTTAGCAATGTTGCATAAGTGAACGAACGCTACCCTAGTTATATTATTAATGTGTGTATCGAACGAGAGATCTGGGTCTATTGTGACGCCTAAGTTCTTTACCTCTGTGCTGGGGGTTATAGTAAAGGAATGTAGATTAAATGCAACATTACGTATCTTGTCTCTCGCTGCCCTAGACCCAACTATTATTAGCTCTGTTTTATCTGGATTTAGTGCAAGAAAGTTACACCCCATCCAATGTTTTATCTCTTCTACACACTTCTCGATTTTACTGTTTACACCGAAATCATCGGGTTTAATCATCGGTAAATATAGTTGGGTGTCATCTGCGTAGGAGTGGAAACTGAGGTCATGCTTATGCATAATCTCGCCTAAGGGTAACATGTAAAGTGTACATGATACTATTTGATTAGAGATAATGTGTCACGTAGGGCTACGCCCCCCTCTCCTAGCTGTCGCTCCGGGTTCCCTCGTGTCTGTGTTCCTTGCCCGTTCATCTATGATTTGTCTCTATGATTTCCTATTGTCTGCCACGCCCCTGTCATCATTGTTATCACCTGTTCCTTGTTCAAGTTCTGTGTATTTATAGTCCCTGAGTCTCCTATGTCGTTGTCGGTTATTCGTGGTATGTTCCGTATTGGATTGCTGTTGGCCTGTTATTCGTGTGCTCTGTGTTTCCCTGCCTTGTTCGCGTTTCCCTGTTTTCGTCATGCCTATGTATCATTGTTATTCGGACTGCCCTCCCGTTATGACCCCTGATTGCTTTTCTGACGACGATTATGGAATGCCCTGTAATAAAACTCGCTCTTCTCAGCGTTTGTGTCCGTCCCCTCGCTCCGCAGCGCATGCTGCGTTACATAATGGTTTAACTGATTGTAAACTGCTTTTTCTAGAATTTTAGAGATAACCTTTTATTTTAGAGATAATCTACAAGTTCTCCCCATGCCCAAACAATAACTGAAGCTCTGGTAACGTTTATATGTAAGGTAGGGTGACCATATTTTCATTTGGGAAAACCAGGACACCTGGGTGTTGTATGTTGCTTGCATACTGACAGTCACGCTGTCTACATTCTGATTAAGAACAGGACTGCCCTCACTGAAGGTTAAGATTGGGCGTTTTGAAAATAAACAACCATTAAATAATGTGATAAAAAAGCAAATTATTCCGAATCATTTCGAGTAGGCCTGTGTGTATAAATATTTAACTTAAGTTTAAGGTGCTTGGAAATATTAAAATGGACCTTGAAAGTGCCGTACAAGTGCTTGAATTCCACCTTGTTTAGGTGTATGAACCCTTCAAACATGACTTTGTTCATCGCGCTGAAGCACGGCATACGCAAAGTTACAAAATTCGAGAGGTGCAAGGGCGGAGCCACCGCGACGTTGTTTTCGGCACGTGGACCCTCACGCCGGTTGTGATACTGTGGATCACAACATTTTGCTGGATAGACTAGAAAACACAGTAGGTATTAAAGGAGTTGCCCTCTCCTGGTTTAGATGTTATTTGACCAACCGCTTCCAGTGTGTAAGTGTTAATAATAAAACCTCTAAATCCGTGCAGGTTAATATGGTGTCAGACGAGCAGGGCGTGATCGAGGAGCAGGGAACTACACAGACACGAGGGAACAAGGGAAACCAGAGTGACAGCTAGGAGAGGGGGCGTAGCCCTACGTGACAATTGTAAATCTTGTAAAGATTGTAAATCTGCTTTGTGACAACGTGTTGTGAAAAGTGCTATACAAATAAATTTGACTTGACTTGACTTTTCCCTCAAGCGACCGAAATCCAGTCATAGCATAGAATTACAGTGGCTATCTTGAAGGTTGTGCAGGTTCTTGACTCTATTCAGATTATTTTATCTGAGTCATTTTCAACATTAGCAAGTTGCCGACTTTGATGTAATTGCAATATTCAATGTGTGCAGCATGCCCTGGTCCAACTGGTATCCTTAGCTAGTAACTGGCTCAATATCCACTGAATATATATCACTGAACTTCTTAGACATGCACAACAGCAGCATTCTTGACCAATACGATTTCCGGGCTGAATATAACTTACACCTTTCAAATTAAAAGCTCCAGGAATTACTTCTATATTTAAATTATCATCATTAGATTATCATAATAAACACAAAATATCACCAAACTCTCTTACAGATGTGTACCTGGTGTACCTTTCTTATGGTGGCTTACTAGTAATGGCAAAGCTAGCGAGTTGTTACTTCACTGTAATGTTCAAACGTAGCTGGCTAAAGCAAAGATACAGATATATAGATAAAGCAAGATACAGCCAGAATAAGCCAGAAAAAGATAGATAAAGCCAGATAAAGTGAGTAAACAGCCTGACTAGAATCTCCTGTCGAGTTCCCACACTGCTTGTAGACACCTGGGCTCCATTTTGGTAGCATTATTAGTTAGATAGTTTACTAATGTCATTTGTCAGTGCAGATGCTGATAATAGTGATGGGCATTTGAAAATGTTAATTACGTGATAAAAAAAAATCATCTAGATGGACATAATCAGTGTTATGAATTATTCCTAAGAGCAGCTAGATAGAGTATAATACACTAAACTCTATAATCTGTCAGCATTGGGCTGTTGTCGCTGTCAATATACACAAATATCTAACAAAAATGTTAGTTTTCCAAGGTAGAAATATTACTATGTCATGGTAATAAACTGTTTTAAATGTCTACACTTCCTCAGTAGACTGACTGAATTTCTCCTCTGATTAAGTAAATCTTGATAAATATACGTTTCCTAACTGTCTTCTATAGGTAGAGTGAAGCAGTGAGAATGTTTTTCCACATAATGTAAGTAGAGAAACAAACTTGCTCCACAAACCTCTTCACTCTCATCACATCCTCATCTCTCCTCCACCTCATCTGATACTCTGTGAATTACTCTGATAACTCTTCAGCCACCATGTTACAAACACTCACCTGATCTAATTAGCGGATTATAAACCCCGTGCTGATTGACTGAGGGAGAAAGAGGATGAATCTGATTGGCTGACCAAGGAGGAAACCATGGAAACAAAAATGCAATTGGCTCTATTTACATTGTGAAAGTGTATTTGTACCCAGACTGAGTGCAGTACAGTGATGATGTTAATGCAAAGAGGAGTTACCCTTAGGTGTACATGTTACCCTTAGGCGAGATTATAAGCACGTGCATAAGCACGACATCAGTTTCCACTCCTACGCAGACGACACTCAACTATATTTATCGGCAAAACCCGATGATTTAGGTGTAAACAGCAAAATCGAGAATTGTGATCACAGCAGGTGGAAAAGAGCCTTTTCTTATAAAGCTCCACAATTGTGGAATAATCTTCCTGCCTCTATTCGGGACTCAGACACGGTCTCAATGTTTAAATCTCGACTAAAGACTTATCTGTTTACTTTGGCCTTTAATTAGTCTGTTACATATTTACCAGATCACATATCTTTTTTCTCCGAGGTTCAGCTGGGGAGTAATACTGCAGTCGGAGCCTACAATACCACTATTACTGCTCTGACACGGAATGAAAACTTGGCGTTCATCACAAGACACTTACATTGATATCAACACCCAGAATTTTCATTCTAGTTACCTTATACTTAGTCTGATAGTGTGATTTGTGTGTGATTTGTGTATTCATACTTATAATTTGATTTTGTGTAATCTATGTGTTTTTGTGTGATTTGTGTATTTAACCAGGCCACCCGAAGGAGATGGGTCCCTGCAGGATACACACACCTATCAGGATACAAGCACCTGCCGGTGGATGTACTGACACCAGGGTTGGATGTGCCATTGCCACAAGAGGTCGTGCGGATGCTAGCTCCTATGTGTCATGTGGTCCTGCCTCCCCCCTGTCAGTCTTGTCTCTTGTTTTGTTCTCTGTGTGTTTGAGTGTCTTTTATTTTGACATTCCTAGTCGTCTCTGTTTTCACACCCCTGCCGTGTTCTCTGCCCCTTGTTATCACTGTCAGGTGTGCCTTGTTGTGTCCCTTGTTTAGTTGGTATATTTAAGTCCTGTGTTTGGTCTTTGTGGTTGTGGGTTATTGAACATTGTAAGTTACGTCGTCAGTAGTAAGTGTGAGAGATCTGTTCTAGTTGTAAGTTACGTCGTCAGTAGTAAGTGTGTGAGAGATGTTCTAGTCGTAAGTTACGTCATCAGTAGTAAGTTTGTGAGAGATGTGTTCTAGTTGTAAGTTACGTCGTCAGTAGTAAGCGTGTGAGAGATATGTTCTAGTCGAAAGTTATGTCGTCAGTAGTAAGTGTGTGAGAGACATGTTCTAGTTGTAAGTTACGTCGTCAGTAGTAAGTGTGTGTGGAGATATGTTCTAGTTGTAAGTTCTGGTTTATTGTTTATGATTGTTGTAGTACATGCTCTTTGTGTCATTCTATGTTTAGCCATTCTTGTCACCTCAGTTCTTTGTAATAGTATATTGTCTTTGTGTTAGTTCTTTTGATTAAAACTCCAAATCAGAGGACCACCATCTGCACCGAGGGAATTGTGACTACTTGGCCGGGGAACAAGAACTGTGACTACTACTGCAGAACTGTAGAAACACCCTGAGCACCACTGACTGTGCTAATGGGCCGCCCAATGGAGGATAGGTTCCCTTTTGAGTCTTGGTCCTCCCGAGGTTTCTTCCTAATCCCCACCATCATAGGCAGTTTTTCCTTGCCACTGTCACCTTTGGCTTGCTCATTAGGCACTTGGACCCATAGGATTGTTAATCTGTTGTAGGGGTTTCACCTACTAATCCTTTAAAGTAGTTATACTTTGTTTTACCTTAATTATTAATCAGTCTCATTAATTTAGAAATCAGTCTCATATTCTAATTATACCAGAACCACAAGTTTAGTTATCAACTATCTGAAGGATTTAACAATGAATTCTTTGGAGGTTTTGGCAACAACCACTTTTGAATGACATCAACACAGACAATTTGGTGAAAATAAATGATACATTTATTTAAAACCAACTATTCTAAAACACAAAGAGCATCAACATGGATCAGTATATTTACAGTGAAGACTCAGCATCTAGTGTGTGTGTGTGTGTGTGTGTGTGTAAAAAAAGGGGAGGAGTAAGTGTGCGCGCTTGTGCGCGTGTGAGGAGGCGGAGTTGTAATCTCAGTTCTCCTATGGAGAACAAAGCAACTAAAATGGCGCCGACTTTAAACAGTAGAGCAGCGCGACTATGTTAATGAGCTCAGCTGGTTTATTCCAACGTGGTCAGAACAAAGAGTAATGGCGCTGGCTTACTAACTAAAAATTAATGTAGTGTGTCTGAGAATGGGAACTACAAGTTGTCAAATATTCAGAAGATAAAACATGGTGATTGCATGCCAGGTGGAGAACTTGTGTGTACAAATCTTAACGAAGTTTATGAAAATAAAGTTAAACACAAACATTCAGAATGTATTAACAAAAAAACTTAGTTAACTCTGTAGTTCAAATAACTATGCCCTTTAATGCACTATGCCCAGCGGTAAGAGTCTCACGTGTTGAGGATTTGGGGTTTTGTCGTCCTCCCTGAATTCTCCTGGAATTAGGAGGGAATTTCCACCGCAGGCTCCTCGTTGATTAAACGACGTCGTCCAGGTGTGCTGGGGAATCGTCCAGGAACGCGAGTCTCGTTCACGGTTTAACAACAGGGAGTTGATCGCCTTTGTTTCAGTCCGTGTGGCCGCGTTAGCAAGCTTGATTGAAGCAAATCGGTGAATCTGTCGTCACGGTAACGTTGATCGGTTGGTTGGTGTAACTCGGGCTCGTTAATGAGGTAATACGACATTCAGCTGTTTGCTGTTAGTCGTATCAAAGTTTGCGTGCTCTCAGTAAAGAAAACTGGAGAGAGAGGAGTGGCGGAGCCTCTCTTTAATAGGTCTAACCTATGTGTCGGTCAAACCAGAGAGAGAAGGAGATATTACGGAGCCTCTCTTTAATAGGTCTAACCTATGTGTCGGTCAAACCAGAGAGAGAGAAGTGGCGGAGCCTCTCTTTAATAGGTCTAACCTCAGTGTCAGTCAAACCAGAGAGAGAGAGATGAATGGCTGTTCAGGGTATTTAAACACCTGAACTGTAGACACACCCTTACTTCCGTCAAAGCAAGCTTGTTCCATGTGTTGCCAGTGGTACTGCCACCTGCTGGTTTAGCATGGTACATACACTGTAAATCTTGTAAAGACTGTAAAGCTGCTTTGTGACATGTGTTGTGAAGAGTGCTATACAAATAAATTTGATTTGATTTGAGAGACGCTGTTTTCCCTTTAACATCTGAATGTTGCCATCGTTATAGAGGTAATTGTAACATAACGTAATGCAATATGCATTTGCATTCAATAACAACACATTTGAAATGTAATTTTCAAACTTACCAGAAACTGTAGAATGTACCACCATTCAATATAACAGTAAAAGCACATTGCACTATTCTCTATTTCTCTATCTCTCTCTCTCCCACACACAAACACACACACCTCTCTAGGGTCTAGACTTCACAGTTTACTTTCACTGCCTTGTGTGTGGAATCAAAACCTTTAAAGAATATTCCAGGATCAAAAATTTACTATACTGATTGGTTACTGATAAAAGTAGGTGTGTCTGGGGCACAGCTCTCTGTCCCGCAGCAAACTTTAAGGCAACCAATTAAAGAGCTTCTCCAGATCACATGCTTGCCAAAAGTTTAAGGACCTACATAGACACCCATTAGTCCGGCGCCCCACACACAGGAAGTATACGGTACACATGTAATGTCAGACATTCAGTGATAGAATTCTTGATCTTTTTTAAATTAAATATAATGGCTAGTATTATTACATTCATAATACTTTAGCAATATATAATTTATGTAAGTTAAGTTGTCTAAGTAGCATTTTTCTGGATAATTTCATGGGGCGGCACCCCAGCGCCCCCTACTGACCAGCTGCCACTGGTGTCATGTATGATAATGTATGTATTTTAGGAATGTGTGAGTCATGTGTGCTGTTTCTATGTATGACACTGTTTTTCTCACATTTGAAGTATGTGTTCAGGTGTTAAGGGGATTCTTACATACCTGAGTGTGTCCAGTCTGCAGTGGGGATCCTCCAGTCTAGCAGAGAGCAGCTTCACTCCTGAGTCTCCTGGGTGGTTGTAAGTCAGATCCAGTTCTTTCAGGTGGGAGGGGTTTGAACTCAGAGCTGAAGCCAGAGAAGAACAGCCTTCCCCTGTAACCAAACAACCAGACAATCTGCAGAAAGGAGGGAAGAAGAGGGAGAGAGAAATTGAGGGAGATGCATTTGCAGAGCAGCCAGTATGGGGCGCTAGAGAGGCCAGTAAATGTGTGGAACTACTGACATGGTGAGGTCTCGTATCCATTCCTCACCTATGATCCTACACCAACAAACACCCTCCACAATAATAAACCTAATAATCTTAACCTGCTTAGCTCTGAACTTTATATAATGTAGTCAAATGTGTGCACAATCACTGAAAATGTTGCTTTTTCATAACAATAGTGGGATATTGTGGATGTGAACGTATGGAATTGTTAGACTAAAAAGACACTTGGGGCAGAGCTGTGTGTTTCTGCAGGCTCTATGTAGGTGTGTGTGTGTGTGTGTGTGTGTGTGTGTGTGTGTGTGTGTGTGTGTGTGTGTGTGTGTGTGTGTGTATGTGTGTGTGTGTATGTGTGTGTGTGTGTGTGTTTGTGTGTGGTCAGCTCTGTGTTGGAGTGTGTGTGTTTCCATAAAGAACTCATCTGAGTCTCTTTAGAGTGTTACATTTCTCTTGTAGGGGATTCTGGGAATATGCTTATACATTTTTTTTTCTCTTCACAATATGGTCATTTAATGAAATGTAGGTTCATTTAGTTAAATTTAACAGAAAATATTTGGAATTAATTAAGGAAGAAAGCTTCATTAAATAATAAAGTGTGAAATTTCCTTGCATTGCCTTGTGTAGTAGAATTCTTTAATACTGTACTCAAAGGAAGTTAATTATTTTTAAGGAAATTGACTTTTTTAAAGAACATAAATCACATCTATTAAAACTCTGTAGTGTCACCACATTTTACTGTTTCCATTCCAGATTAAATTGACAGAAAACTCACCTGAGAATCTCCAGCTTACAATTTGAACTCTTCAATCCAGCACAGAGCTGCTCTACTCCTGAATCTTGTAGGTCATTATTATTGATCTCCAGCTCTTTCAGTGAGTTTTCTCTTTGTAGAACTGATGTAAGAAATTTGCAAGACTCCTCAGTGAGACCACAGTCAGACAGTCTGTAAAGGAGTAAATACAGTACAAAATACAGATCAATCAGATGATGCTGGATTCCAGAATATGAACTCTGAGCTTTGATATAATGTAGTCAAATGTATGTGTACAAGCACTGAAAAGGTGGATTTACATAACATATCATTGTAATATTGGGAATTTGTCATATGTATTGTCACGGTGGGGAGGCGCGTGTAGCCTCTCACACTACTTCCCAACACACTAACTAGAATAGTAACACCTGTTCCTCATTAGGTTGTGCACCTTTTTATTCCCGCAGATCGTTCGGTCCAGTACTGCACATTGCCTTGATGGAGCTGGACCTCTCTCTGCTTTCAGAACCAGCTGTATTTTGGAAGTGCCAAGCTGACTGCTTTGCAGTTATTCTTTTGCTTATGCCCTTATGGATAATAAAGATAATTTGTTGCAACCCTCGCCTTCGGCCGCCTCTGTCCCCGCGTCACATGTATATTATAAATTAAAAGATATTACCACAAGAAAATGTAAATAACCCTAGTAAATGGTGCCAGTATCTTGTGAAATAGTTATTTAATGTGGGGTCTCTTTACCCTTATCTCTCTTTCTAATGTTCTCTCCCTTTAATGTGGGATCTCTCTACCCTTCTCTCTCTTTAACACTAGAAGCGCTAAAGCGCCGGTCATTTGACCGCTGTGACGTCTACTACAAGCGCCGCCTCTGTTTGACCTACTTATACCTAGAAGCATAGAGCACCGGTTACTTGACCGCAGCAGCACAAAAAAATAATAATATCTTTGCACTGGATCCAATTTCAGAACCCTCCTTTCATGACTTTTCCCAGAATGGTCCTTTTAATAAACTAGTGTTTTTACATTGGTAAAAGAAACCCTGCACAGGCTAAAGAAAAAACGGAATTCGTCCGTTGAATGAAAGTGAGTGTTTCACTTTCCAAAGTCTTAAAATATATACTTTATTTATTAATATTATTCAATATATACTATATATAAGTTTACTTCAATGGTTTTCAAACCGTGATTGAGTCTTGCTTTGCCTAATAAATGCTTTAGTAGTTTGCAGGAATTCTGCGAATGGTAACCTACTTATCAAGTCAATATCTCAAAGAAATGATCTCTCGGGTATAATCCCTCTTCGCCAGGGCTAGCAGTTAGATACATACATTATGTATGGCTGCTTTTGCCACATTGGCATTACAAAATAATTAAGTAGAATGCAAGTTACATATGTAACTTGAAAGCTCGGTTTGGGCGTTTGAACAGCAACACAGTTTGCGTGACTCCTCGGTTTGGGCATTTTTAACGGTTGCATTATAAAAATGGCACGGAGAATGCGGTACACCCCAAAGCAAGAACTGGACATGCTGTGCAATATTGATGAGATGGAATCGGAGGGTGAATAATGTGAGGTGTCGGATGGAGTGGGCAAAAGTGAAATGGATCTGAATCTTGAATCTTATTCAGAATCGGACTCTGAAACTGAATGTGGTGGTGACTCATTTCAGGCCAAAGACGGTACAGTTCGGCTTGAACAAACTGCTGGCAAATCTCGGGGTAGAGCACAAGAGTGCAATATTGTGAGAGAAACCAAAGGGCCTACGTGTTATGCCAAGGACAAAATTAAAAGTCCACTGACCAGCTTACTGTGTTTGATTGACACAGAAATGTGGGGCACAATTCTCAAATACACAGAGGCAGAGGATGAACGAAATAATGCTCAGTTCAAACTAACAGCTAACGAACTGACAGCAACTGTTCCCAACTCAAGCTCGCTGTCATTGAACGCAATTCCCTATCTAGGGAATGATGAAAGCAGGCTGGTCAACGGTTGTCTGAAAATATTGTGTTGCATTCGATGGAGCCAGGCAAAACCTAAAAAAAATGTATGCATCCTGAGCTCAATGCATCAGACAGTTTCAACTGATAATGGCAGTATATTGATATGTGTACTTGTGGTATACTTTAAGCATACAAGAAGGATATACCAAGTACATTGATAGCATATAGATGACTATACTAGTTTTATACTATAAAGTTGTAAGGAATGCCATCTGATATGTCCCTCCCAGCTACACCTGCTACTAATTACCACGCCCCCTTTTCAGTCACATATATACACCTTCCCACCACTTCCTCGTCGCGAAGTATTGCCGTTCCCATGCAGCATACCAAGCGTTTCCATTGCCTGTTCGATCTCCTGTGCTTTGACCCTTGCTTTCTCTCCAGACTTCGTCTCCTGCCTAGCCCTCCTGTACCTCCCGGATTCTGCCCCCCCGTTATGACCCTGGACCGTCCTGACCATCCCACGAAAACACTGCTGTTATTACTGCACCTAGCGCTAGTGATACTCGTGCCGTTTCTTGTAAACGTAACTCATTTGAATAAAAGCGGTGTACTTCCGCAGTTGGATCCCTCTCTGTCTGGTCAATACGTTACAGAATACTTCGCCTATAACATGGATCCAGCAGAAGTTACCATTACGACACTCACCGAGATGATTCACCAACTCGCGAAGATCATACAGGATCAAGGGGTAAACCTCACTACGCTCCAGGAAACTGTCCGTCTGGTCACCGCTGCTGCTTCTACAACCATGAACGTCCCTGTGGCAGAACCTGAGTGTTACGATGGGTCTCCTGACCGCTGCCGAAATTTTCTCATGCAGTGTTCTATATACTTTACATACCACTCTGCCCGATTCCAAACCGAACAGCAGAAGATTCACTTCATCCTGTCGTTTCTCACGGGTGTAGCAGGTACTTGGGGCACAGCGTTGTGGAACTTTAACGACCCAGCTCTCCAGTCCGAGAATCAGTTCACTGCCTCGTTCAGAGCTGTCTTCGATCATCCCGCAGACGGCCGTGACGTTGGGGACCGACTTTACGAACTCCAACAAAAACAACGAAGTGCAGCCGACTATGCAAGGGAGTTCCGCACACTGGCCACAGGGAGTGGATGGAGTGACTCGGCCCTGAAAACGGTATTCCGCCGTGGTCTGAAAACGGACGTACAGGTCGAACTCGCCTGCAGGAGTGAAACCCTCACGTTAGCGGAATTCGTCCAAGCTGCCATACACGTTGACAAGTTGTTGAGAACTTACCGTCCAAATAGTGTTGACTCCCCCCTCGTCGCATCCTGCACACCGCCATCCCAGATGTGTGACACCAGTCTTCATGCTGCTGACGAGTCCTTGCGGCTGGGTAGATCCCCAGTTATGTGTCAGTCCGTACTAGCTACCCGAAGAGACAACCAAGTAAACCTACCCGTACAAATATCCTGGGGAGGTATAGTCACGCACCTGTCAGCTTTGGTTGATTCGGGAGCTGCCGGTGATTTTATAGATTGGGATCTAGCCCATCACCTACACCTCCCCGTCTTACCTGTCGAACCTCCCTTGAAGGTGAATTCGCTAAACGGTCAACCTATAGGCGAGGGTATAATAACGCTTCGTACCTGTCCCGTTGAACTGCGAGTAGGCCTGTTCCACAGCGAAATGCGGGAATTCTTCCTCATCTCCACACCCCGAGATCCCATCATACTCGGATTCCCGTGGCTGTCTACGCATGACCCGGAAATCTCCTGGAAAAGACGCGAGCTCATACGGTGGAAGGCCAGCTGCCTCAGCGAATGCATGTACCTACCCCTCCAGTCCTCCTCGGTGGAAAGCCCTGACTCTCCTCTGTCTGACGTCGTCCCGGAGCAGTATCGAAGCTTCGCTGACGTTTTCAACAAGGATAGCGCCTGTCGTCTACCTCCTCATCGTCCCTGTGATTGCGCAATAGACCTTTTACCTGGAGCCCCCTTACCTCGCAAGACAAAACCTTACCCTCTGTCACGTCCTGAAGATCTGGCGATGGAGTCCTATGTCACTGAAGCTCTGCAGAAAGGGTTTATCCGACACTCCACTTCTCCAGTAGCGGCCGGTTTCTTCTTCGTCGAAAAGAAGGATGGGGGATTGCGTCCTTGTATCGATTACCGTGCCCTGAACGCCGTTACATCCAAGTATGCGTACCCTCTCCCTTTTATCTCCGCGTCACAAGAACGCCTTATGGGAGCTAACGTGTTTACAAAGCTGGATTTACGGAGTGCTTACAACCTGATCCGTATCAGAGAGGGCGATGAGTGGAAGACTGCCTTTGTTACCGCCAGAGGGCACTACGAGTACTTAGTAATGCCGTATGGACTGACAAACAGCCCCTCCGTATTCCAAGCATTCATGGATGAGATCTTCCGCGATATGATAGATAAATTTGTATTCGTTTATATTGACGACATCCTGATTTACTCCCCTTCTGTCTTGGAACACGTCCGACACGTCTCTGCTGTACTACAACGCCTACGAGAACATAATCTCTATGTAAAAGCAGAGAAGTGCGAGTTTCATCGCTCATCGATGACGTTCCTGGGGTGTACTCTCTCCCCTGGTCAGATCTCCATGGATTCTGGAAAGGTGGAGGCTGTCACGACGTGGCCGACGCCCCACTCCACGAAAGAACTGCAAAGATTCCTGGGGTTTGCGAACTTCTGTCGCCGTTTCATCCGTGGTTTTGGTGAGTTAGCAGCCCCTCTGACTAATCTCTTACAGGGTGGGGGAAATCGGCGCTTCATCTGGACGGCCGAAGAGGACCGAGCGTTCTCACTCCTCAAGAAGGCTTTCACGTCCGCTCCCATTCTGCATCTTCCCGACCCACAGCTCCAGTTCATCGTGGAGGTAGATGCCTCTGAAGTAGGAGTAGGCGCTGTTCTCTCACAACGGCAGGGGAACCCCCCTAAGTTATACCCCTGCGCCTACTTTTCCAGAAAATTATCACCTGCTGAGATGAACTATGATGTCGGAAACCGAGAACTCCTGGCCATCAAACTCGCTCTTGAACAATGGCGTCACTGATTGGAAGGAGCGGAACATCCCTTTATAGTTTATACTGACCACAAGAATCTCGAGTACTTGAAGTCGGCCAGACGCCTAAATCCACGACAAGCCCGGTGGGCACTGTTTTTTTCCCGTTTTCGCTTCACCGTATCTTACAGACCGGGGTCTAAGAATGTCAAGGCTGACACACTCTCACGGATCTACAAGAAGGACGAGGCAGTCAAAGCACCTGAGCGAATTCTGCAAGATTCCTGCTTCCTCGCAGCCATAAGATGGGACGTACAAGAAGAACTGGACGAAGCTCTATGCACTGATCCTAGTCCAGATGAATGTCCTGAGGGTAAGCAGTATGTGCCCGTCTCTCTCCGGGGGCGTTTACTCCAACTCGCCCATGACACAGCAGGCACAGGCCATCCAGGTATCACACGCACATGATATCTTATTTCACAACGTTACTGGTGGCCGTCCTGGGAGGATGACATACGTGATTACGTTCTGGTATGCTCCATTTGTGCCCAGTCCCGTACTCCCCGTACGCTTCCCGCGGGACAACTCCTTCCTCTGCCCATTCCTCTCCCACCTTGGACACACCTCGCGATCGACTTCGTCACTGATCTGCCCACATCAGGAGGTAAGACAGTGATAATGGTGATTGTAGACCGTTTCTCTAAGATGTGTCATCTAATTCCACGCCCGAAGCTACCTACAGCCATGGAAACAACTCTTGATCTGTTTAATTATGTCTTTCGCATATACGGCTTACCTGAAGATATCGTCTCTGATAGAGACCAGTTTACCTCCCGAGTTTGGAAACAGTTTTGCAAGCTTCTTGGTATCACAGTCAGTTTAACCTCGGGTTACCACCCCCAATCTAACGGTGAAGTAGAGCGATACAACCAAGAGTTAGGGAGGTTTCTGCGCCAGTATTGCATCTCCCAACACGATTGGCATAAGTACCTCCCATGGGCAGAGTACGCCCGGAATTCAATTGTACACTCCGCCACTAAACTCACTCCTTTTCAATGCGTTTATGGTTACCAACCTGCGTTCTTTCCCTGGGACAAGACGCCTGCCGACGTTCCGGCTTTGGACGAGTGGTTGAAGCGCAGTGCCCGCACCTGGGAAATGGCACATGTTCATTTACGTCGCGCCCTACATACGCGCCGGCTCAACGCAGACCGCCGCCGTCTTCCTGCTTTGATCTATCACCCGGGACAGAGGGTATGGCTATCGACACGGGACCTTAATCTGAAACACTGGAGCAAAAAAACTCAGCCCACGTTACATCGGACCGTTTAAGATACTCAGCAGAGTCAACGCAGTTACGTATAAACTCCTCTTACCTACACACTACCGCATTCACCCTGTCTTCCATGTCTCTCTCCTGAAACCGGTTCACTACAGCCCTTTCACCACTCCTCCCGTATCTGCCAAGCCTCCGGACCCTCTGGACATAGATGGTCGTCCTGCCTATATAGTCCGGGAATTGTTGGAGTCCCGACGCCGACGCGGAGGTCTCCAATACCTGGTTGACTGGGAAGGATATGGCCCCGAGGAGCGTGCCTGGATCCCTGCGAGGGATGTTCTCTGCCCCACTATGATCGCGGACTTCCACGCTGCGCACCCTAACTTTCCGGCACCCCGACGCCGTGGTTGACCCCCGGCTCGTCGTAGAGTGTCAAGAGACGCTCCTTTGAGGGGGGGTACTGTAAGGAATGCCGTCTGATATGTCCCTCCCAGCTACACCTGCTAATAATTACCACGCCCCCTTTTCAGTCACATATATACACCTTCCCACCACTTCCTCGTCGCGAAGTATTGCCGTTCCCATGCAGCATACCAAGCGTTTCTATTGCCTGTTCGATCTCCTGTGCTTTGACCCTTCCTTTCTCTCCAGACCTCGTCTCCTGCCTAGCCCTCCTGTACCTCCCGGATTCTGCCCCCCCGTTATGACCCTGGACCGTCCTGACCATCCCACGAAAACGCTGCTGTTATTACTGCACCTAGCGCTTGTGATACTCGTCCCGTTTCTTGTAAACGTAACTCATTTGAATAAAAGCGGTGTACTTCCGCAGTTGGATCCCTCTCTGTCTGGTCAATACGTTACAAAAGTGTACTTTTGAAAACTTAAAATGAACGTTAAAGTATACTTTTATAAACTAGAAATGTTCCAATTTAGTCCGAAAAAGTATTAAATTGGTTTACTTTCTAGTACACTTAAAGTATATGGTCTGTAGTATACTTGCTATACTTATACTGAAGTATACTTAATAAAATGAACTTTAAATATACTACTTTTTGCTAAGGGGAGGCACCCGTCGTTGGCCTGTAGCGGTGTTCTACAACCTCCTAGACCTGGCTGCAATAAATGCGCATATATTGTTCAAACAGTGCATGAACGTTAACCTGAGCAGACAAAGGTTTATTCTTGAGTTGGTAAAGAAGCTGTGTGCACAGCAGAAAATGGCGAAAGTGGCTAGGGCAGTGGCACAAAAGCGAATTTTACCTGAAACGCCTTGTCCGCCCTCAAAAAGAAAACAATGCCAAGTAGGCAGATGTTCAGGGAACAAAATATATGACATCTGCCAGACATGTAAGCGACTGGTCTGTGGCAAATGTGCAAAGACTGCACCTAAGCTGTGTTTTGAATGTTGAGTTGTGTGAAGCTGACACACAAATCAAAACAAAGGGAACTTGACTTAAGGTGGGGAACGAAACTTTAGCGTATATTGAATAAGAGAGAAGGGAGGCATCCATTGTTGGCCTGTAGCTGTGTTCTACAACCTCCTAAACCTGGCTGTAATAAATGCACAAATATTGTTCAAATATTTAATGTTTTATATAAATGTTTTATATAAATGTTTTATATAAATGTTTAAGTTCTGGGTGGCCACTGATGTTGAAACAAAATATATGTTGAATGCAATTCCCTATCTAGGGAAAGATGAAAGCAGGCCGGTTCAAACAGTGCATGAACATTAACCACAGTGATGGAGGTTTATTCTCGAGTTCACAATTCACTACATAAATGGAACTAATTTGAGGTGGGGAACGAAACTTGTGCAATATAAGCTACATGTAAATCACCGAATGGTGATAACGCTGCTTGTGAAAATCCATCTTCAAACAACTGGTGACACGGTCGTTCGCAACTATATTCGTGAAGCCATTAAAAGTATCATTTTAATAATTTTGCGTTTTGTTATACAAAGGTACATAGCCTACCTTTTATAATTATATTTTTGTAATTAATTTTGCCTATTTGTGCTTTTTGTTCTTTGTCTAACAAAACATTATATACATTTATTTGTAGATTTGTTATGTCCACCATAGCCTGCAATTCACTAACATACTGTCACGTAGGGCTACGCCCCCTCTCCTAGCTGTCACTCCAGTTTCCCTGCTCCTCGATCCCGCCCAGCTCGTCTGTTGCCCCGGTTTCCCATTGTCTTCCACGCCTATGTCATCAGTGTTGTCACCTGGTCCTTGTCTAGTTCCGTTTATATCAGTCCCTGTGTCTCCCATGTCTGTATCGGTCATTTTGTTCACTTTGTTCACTTCGTTCATTCCTGTTCGCTGTATCGCTGCCGGGACTGCCCTCCCGATAAGACCTGTTACCACGACTCTGCTTTTGGAATTCCCATGAATAAATCTCGCTCTCCTCAGCGTTTGTGTCCACCTCCCTGTCCTGCCTCGCACAGTTTGTTACACATACACAAGTTTTAGACATTAAAACTTGAAATGGCGTAACATTGAGTATACAAATAAACTTGCTTTGGCTCAGTCTACGGGCTTCACTTTGGTACTTTGAGTATTGAACAGGCTTTCTGTGGATGTGGGGGTGGAAGGCTCCAGCGCATTCTGTTGCATTAGCAAGACAAAAGATGTTAACGCTTCACAGTGGGGGGTGCGGGCCAGTGGGTTAGTGGTGTGCCGTATGAACATGATAATCTAGTGACATACACTACCGTTCAAAAGTTTGGGGTCACCTAGACAATTTTGTGTTTTCCCTGAAATCTCATACTTTTATTTATCAAATGAGTTGCAAAATGAATAGAAATATAGTCCAGACATTGACAAGGTAGAAATAATGTTTTTTTTTTTTATTTGAATAATTTTCTACTTTAAATTTTGCTTTCGTCAAAGAATGCTCCCTTAGCAGCAATTACAGCATTGCAGACCTTTGGCATTCTAGCTGTTAATTTGCTGAGGTAATCTGGAGAAATTTCACCCCATGCTTCCAGAAACCGCTCCCACAAGTTTGATTGGGTTGATGGGCACTTTTTTCGTACCATACGGTCAAGCTGCTCCCACAACAGCTCAATGGGGTTGAGATCTGGTGACTGCGCTTGCCACTCCATTACCGAAAAACACCAGCTGCCTGCTTCTTCTCTAAATAGTTTGTGCATAATTTGGAGGTGTGCTTTGGGTCATTGTCCTGTTGCAGGATGAAATTGGCTCCAATCAAGCGCTGTCCACAGGGTATGGCATGGTGTTGCAAAATGGAGTGATAGCCTTCCTTATTCAAAATCTCTTTTACCTTGTACAAATCTCCCACTTTACCAGCACCAAAGCAACCCCAGACCATCACATTACCTCCACCATGTTTGACAGATGGTGTCAGGCACTCATCCAGCATCTTTTCAGTTGTTCTGCGTCTCACAAATTTTCGTCTGTGTGATCCAAACACCTCAAACTTTGATTCGTCTGTCCATAACACTTTCTTCCAATCTTCCTCTGTCCAATGTCTGTGTTTTTTGCCCATATTAATCTTTTTCTTTTATTGTCTCAGATATGGCTTTTTCTTTGCCACTCTGCCCTGAAGGCCAGCATCCCGGAGTCGCCTCTTCACTGTAGACGTTGACATTGGCGTTTTGCGGGTACTATTTAATGAAGCTGCCAGTTGAGGACCTGTGAGGCATCGATTTCTCAAACTTGAGACTCTAATGTACTTGTCTTCTTGCTCAGTTGTGCACCGGGGCCTTCCACATCTCCTTCTACTCTGGTTAGAGCCTGTCTGTGCTCTCGTCTGAAGGGAGTAGTACACACCATTGTAGGAAATCTTCAGTTTCTTGGCAATGTCTCGCATGGAATAGCCTTCATTTCTCAGAACAAGAATAGACTGTCGAGTTTCAATTGAAAGTTGTCTTTTTATGGCCATTTTGTGAGTTTAATCAAACCAACAATTGTAATGCTCCAGATTCTCAACTAGCTTAATGGAAGGTCAGTTTTATAGCTTCTCTAATAAGCAAAACTGTTTTCAGCTGTGCTAACCTACTTGTACAAGGGTTTTCTAAATATCCAATAGCCTCCTTACACAGTTAGCAAACACAATGTACCATTAGAACACTGGAGTTATGGTTGTTGGAAATGGGTCTCCATACATCTATGTAGATATTGCATTAAAAACCAGACGTTTACAGCTAGAATAGTCATTTACCACATTAATAATGTATAGAGTGTATTTTTGATGCATTTAATGTTAGCTAAATTGAAAAAATAGCTTTTCTTTCAAAAATAAGAACATTTCTAAGTGACCCCAAACTTTTGAACGGTAGTGTATATGCCAACAGAATAACACACAGACAAATAAGCAAACTATTACACTAACCAAGCAAACTATTACACTAACCAAGAAACAAAACTGAAAAAATATTTTGCATTTACGTTTTCGCACAAACCAGGAAATGCAATATGAAACTAAACAAAACTGGCAATGGGAAAGCTAATGAAAACAAGGTCACAAGGTCAATGATTCTAAAAGGTTATTTAGTCACATTAATTTGACGTTTGACATTAATTGACATATTGACGTTACGTGCAAATGTCACCATTAGGAATATTTTGTTTGGGCGGCTCATTCTTCCTTTTGTGCAAAACGCCATCTAGCGTTAATTATGTGTCAGTACCAGCTTCCCTGTGTGAAGACTCAGCGGTCTTTTGACCGCCCGAGGCGTGCTTTAAGTAGGTGAAAACAACACGGCGCTAGTAGGAGGTGGTGAAAGCGGTCAGATAACCGGCCCTCCGTGCTTCTAGGTATAAGTATGTAAATGAGGCGCGGCGCTTCTAGTGTTAAAGTTATCTCACTCTCTTTCTCATTTCTCATAGACCTTCTGAGTCAAGAACACCCAGTGCTACGTCCACTGTTAATCTCTAAATGAAAATACTCACATGGCTTTTCTGGATGCTTTGACCACTGGCTGCAGTCTCAGTAGACATTCCTCTGATGGGTCATATTTATTCAGGTCAAATTCATCCAGCTCCTCTTCTGAGTTCAACAACACAAACGCCACGGCTGACCACTGAGCAGGAGAGAGCCTGTCTCCACGCAGTTGAATGTCCCCTCCTCTGCTCAGGTATGTTTGGACTTCCTGTACTAGAGAATGATCATTCAGTTCATTTAGACAGTGGAACAGATTGATGTTTTTTTCTGTAGAGAGATTCTCCCTGATTTTCTTCATGTACTTGATTGTTTCCTCCTTGCTGTGAGAGCTTCTTTCTGTCTGTGTCAGTAGACCTCCTAAGAGAGTCTGATTGGACTCCAGTGAGAGACCAAGAAGGAAGCGGAGGAAAAGGTCCAGGTGTCCATTCTGACTCTCTAAGGCCTTGTCCACTGCACTGTTGAGGAAGTCAGACAATGTGTTTTGTCTGTCTGTGTGTTTTGGTTGTTGCTGTTGTAACACATTTGTATTGGTGGAGATGAAGGTAATAAACACATATAAAGCAGCCAGAAACTCCTGAACACTCAGATGTACAAAGCTGAACACCTTCCCCAGCTGTAGACCAAACTCCTCTCTGAAGATCTGAGTGCACATTCCTGAATACACTGACATTTCTCTGACATCAATGCCACCATTTCTCAGGTCTTCCTCGTAGAAGATCAGGTTGCCTTTTTCCAGCTGTCGGAAAGCCAGTTTTCCCAGTGCCAAAACATGTTTTCTAGTTTGTTGAGGGCCAGTGTCACTTTTCTGATGATACTTTTGGTCCTTGTGTTTGATGTTAAAGATCAGGAAGTGTGTGAACATCTGAGTCAGAGTCTTGGGGATCTCTCCACTCTCTGCTTCACCCAACATCCTCTCTAGAACAGTGGCTGCAATCCAACAGAAGACTGGAATGTGGCACATGATGTAGAGACTTCTTGACGACTTTATGTGTGAGATGATTCTATTGGCCAGACTCTGGTCTCTGATTCTCTTCCTGAAGTACTCCTCTTTCTGAGGGTCACTGAACCCTCGCACCTCTGTTACCTGGTCAACACACTCAGGAGGGATCTGATTGGCTGCTGCTGGTCGAGAGGTTATCCAGAGAAGAGCAGAGGGAAGCAGATTCCCCTTGATGAGGTTTGTCAGCAGCACATCCACTGAGGTTGACTCTGTTACATCCCACAAGCTCTCATTGTTCTGGAAATCTAGAGGAAGACGACACTCATCCAGACCATCAAAGATGAACAGAATTTTGTAGTATGTATAGTGAGTTGGTTTTAATTCACATGTTTCTGGAAAAAAGCAATGAAGAAGCTGCACCAGACTGAGCTTTTTGTCCTTCATCAAATTCAGCTCCCTAAAAGGAAGTGGAAATATGAAGAGAACATCCTGATTTACATTTCCTTCAGACCAGTCCAGTATGAACTTCTGCACTGAGACCGTTTTACCAATTCCAGCCACTCCTTTAGTCAGCACAGTTCTGATGGCTTTGTCTTGTCCTTGTAAGGGTCTAAAGATGTCACTGCATTTGATGGGTGTCTCCTGTATTGCTGGTCTCCTGGATGCTGTCTCAATCTGTCTCACCTCATGTTCATTATTGACCTCTCCACTCCCTCCCTCTGTGATGTAGAGCTCTGTGTAGATCTCATTCAGAAGTGCTGTGGTTTCATGCTGTGAGATTCCTTCATTAATATTCTGACATTTTTCCCTCAGTTTGGATTTGAGTTTTCTATGGCAAGCAGGGGCCAGTTCTGATAAAGAGGACACAAGAGGACACAACAGCACACATGTTAATGTCTTGAGGATCAATCATCGACTCATCACAGGAAATACAAGAAAAGACATCATTATGAATAGATTTTCAGTCCTCATAAATTGGCTATGATAGATTCAGGAAATTGAAGTACTGTAAGTGTTAAGTCTGCACCTGAGGCACTTATACTGAAGGTAGATCAACTGAGGACAGACCAACACTGATTTAAGATCCTCATTGTGAACTGAGATTCACCAACAGTGTCCTCCCTCTGAAGTAATAAAGTGATGTTATGATGTCATGACCCAGAGCTCTTACTGGTCTGTAGTGTGTTAGCGAGGTCTGTCTGGTTCATGTTCCTCAGGACGTGGAGTGTGATCTTCATCGCCCCCTCTGTGACACTGCTCTGATCCTCCTCATCCTCCACCTGTCTCTCAGTGCATGCTGGGTAATCTGGACTCAGTAGATTCTTGAATCTCTTCAGCTCATTTTTCACCAGAGAGATGAATTTGTGCTCCAGCTCCTGAATAAACAGTATCAGTAAAACTACAGTGTTACAGACAGATGATTATAACACAGGATAATTTATTAAACATAAGAGAGGACTGAACTGAGAGGGACTGGGTGGTCCTGTGGACATTATGGTTTATAAGTACATAATTCTAAAATTAAAGTTTGAATTGTATGTAGTTTTATGAAGCAATAACACAACATGTAGCTTTATACATTAGAGTTTTGTTCATCATCAGCTAAATTATAAGTAGTTATTAAAGTAAAGCATGAACCAATAAAAAACCAGAGTCTCATCATGATCTGTGATGTAAACACACTCTAATGATAAGACCCTTCTCCCACTCACACAATAAACGCAATCAACATACACAGAATAAAACCATAGAGCTCAGGCAAGACAGAACATAATTCAATATCTCCCAAAACAAGAACAACCACAGAACAAGAGAATCAACAGAACTTAAATAGGACAAACTAACAAGAGAAGGGACAGAGATTAAATAGGACAGACTAACAAGAGAAGGGACAGAGATTAAATAGGACAGACTAACAAGAGAAATCAACTGTGAAGAGGTGGGACTGATAATCACAGGGTGGAGTTACTGAATGGAAGGAGGGACAGACAGACATGAAAAACACATGGGAAGTATAAACAGAGAAAGGCTGGGCGGGGCTAGAGGGACCAAACAGACAGATTGACAGATGAGGGTGGAGCTCAGAATGACACCCTTCACACACACACACACACACACACGCACACACACACACACACACACACAGAGAGAGAGAGAGAGAGAGAGAGACACACACAGACCTTGAATACTGACTCCAATTTGTCTAAAGAAATCTTTACAGGTTTCTTTTGGGTACTGTGGACAAACAGAACAACAACTTTAATGGCAAATCTATATTTTATAGACATTAATAAATGTTACATTCATGAATACATTACATTACAGTTTTTGACGACTGCTAACATGCGTTTGTCCAATCTATAGTCACATTTTCAAAACTCTAAACACATTGAACACAACATCAGTCTTCAGTGGCTATTAGTTCAATTCATGTTGTTATGGAACAAAATGCAGTCATTTTACATGTTTTTATAATGCTTAAATTTTCTATAAACACAAGGTTATCCAATAACAAAATTTTGGATCATTTTTGCCTTATTTACAATTGCTTGCACACAGCATGTCAAAAATGAAAACCTAAGGTTCAAAACCTTAAATTCTGTAACGATCCAACATCTGAGGGATCAGGAAAAAGACACGACTGCGAGGAAGATGAGACCGGAGAACGCTCAGGGACCTCAGAGAGAGGAGATAAAGACATTGTGCCTAAACACAGACTCGAGACTCGTTTACGAGAACGACGAGGCATGCTGATCAAAACCTCCTTTATTCAGACATTAACAGGACACAAGACTCAAGAATAATCTACTGACGCTCACGCCACAAAACAAGAAACAAGATTAACAAAACTAGACCACTGAAACGAAAACAACGAATATACATGGACAAAACTTTACATCACGACAATGACTTGAACAACTAATCCAGATAAACATTTTAGGTAAGAAGAAACCATCACCATGTAGAACACAAGACGTACATAATATGAACTCTTACTTCAACACATCACTACTCGACAGACAAACAAACAAGCACGTTATCAATACATAATCCTATCAAACATCCAGACGTACGACACGATGAAACAAAACTAAGAAACGTCAACGATCATACACACCATCAATCACTGAACACTAATACATAAAATACTCAAATCACATAAACCAGACAAGACGTTCACAATTATATCAGAAGACAACTCGCTACTTGCATCAGACATACCACGGAGCAGGATTACGGTTTTACCAGGAAGTTACAAACACACAGAAACTTCTAATGATCAAACCTCTAACGCAATAACCTAAGAAACTAGCACATAAGGACGCAACAAGAATAACCCACCACTACTGAATGAAAGACTGCGTTTAAATACATACCAAAGAAATTGAAACAAGACACAGGTGAAATCAATTACAACCAAAGGGCAGAACAGGGCGTAGAATTAAACATAAAACAAAACAAAGAAACACAGAAAACATGGAAAGGAATGCAAACTGATCAATCAATGAAGGACATGGTATAACCGTGACAAATACTGTATAAAATGCAAGTTCTGCAAAAACAAAGGCAGCTGAAAAGCTATTACTGTAATACATATTTTTTGCACATATAGATCAATGAAATAAAATGAAGTACAGTAATGTACCGGGTCAGAGAGGAGCAAATATAACAATTTGTCCTGCAATCTCAAGTGCTGGTTTGGTCCTTCACAAATGCCAGATTGGTCCCTATAACCACCTTCTTTCGTTTTTGAATGAACTCTACCAACAACTGGTTCCAGAAGCAGAAATGGAACCGGTGGGAGGAAAACACGAGGACATTTGTAATGGGACAATGTAGCATTTTGTCATTCTCATGTCATCACAAACTGGTTTATAGACCATCCAAGAGTGATGTCCCTTTCCTCCCGCCCATCTTGCCTTTCCTGAACCCCACTAAGGAACTTTTTTCAGTCTGGAGGTGGAAGGTGTATGATCATCTGCCCCATGACCAAATATCCCTCCTGGATGCAATAGATCCCGGCTGCAGAAGACTGCCAGGTGTGAATAAGGCATACCAAGCTTTTCTACCGGGTGCATGGCAAGGGCCAAAATCAGATGTGATGAAAACATGTAGCCAACTGCTGAAGACCACTTACATTACACATAACAAGATTGTTCAGTTTTGTATTCTGTTTTTCCCCCTTGTGTGGCTTTTTTTGTATATGTGTATTTTTACACATATGGGACGATGGCTAATTATGGTTACAATTACGGTAATTATTTTTTGGGTTAGGCCACAATTTACAGTAATGTCCCTAATACAGTAAAATATACCCTTTACTACAAAACTGTTACTGACTCCTTTTTTGTCTAATTTACATTCCATATAGTACCTAACAGTAAATGTCACTCATTGTGTAGACAGTATGTTGCCAAAAATCCACACATTTGAAAAAAAAGTCAAAATGAAGCGGATTACAGTAAAAATGAACTGACTACGAAAACAACAAATGAAGAGTTTGGTTCCAAAACGCTATAAATCCATTTTGATCAATTTGAGTAAAAATGTGTTTTCTTTAGCAAGAAAGTGGTAGGCTGAAAACCACTGTTTTCTGTTTCAAACTTTCAAATACCATACTAAGGTTAAAAATATATATCCTTTGGCATCAATAGAATATATTTTTTGACTGAAAATGTGCAAAATACAATAACAAATAACTGTAAATTTTACATCTTAATATAATAGTTTGACCATTGGGCATAAAAACACAAATTTCAAAACATTTAATTAACGAACAAGACATTGTCACGCTACTGCCCCGAACCCCTCCCTTCGAGCGTGTGTTAATGTTGTCCGTGTCTTTATATGTACGTCCGTTGGTGTGTGTGTGTGTGTGTGTGTGTGTGTGTGTGTGTGTTCGTGTTCCTTTAAAGTCGTAAAGACTAATGTGTTTCACGCGGTGCTTGTTAGGCTACGTGTATATAGTGTGTGTGTTTGTATCGTTTGGTGCTCGTCTTTAACGTGACATTCGTTGTGTGTGTTAAACCGTGTCAGCACGCTGTGAGCGTGTACTGTGTAGTGTAATTCTACTGGTGTTATGATGCGCCGTGAGCGTTTACTGTTCAGTGTGATTGACAGCTGTTTCAAGACGCCGTGAGTGTGTCCAGCGTCAAGCCTAATAAACGTAGCCTTTGAACGCACCTCGTCTTTGCATCCTCGACTCTCTCGCACCCGTTACAGACATAAATAGTGAAAATAGTATAACTATTAACATAAATAGAACAGGCTCCTCTATACTATCAAAACCATTCATTTTCGCGGATTTTGAGAGTGAAAAACGAGATATATTTTAACAAAGTAGGCTACAAGAAATGCCGGGCGGCTCAACAGGTCGCGTTCTACGGTGTTTCCATATGTGGTGGTGCGCTGTGATTGGATGAGTGGAGATGTGGCGTTCTTCGGGAAATCAGGATTGGCGTTTGTTGCATTTTGGAAAGAAAGAGAGAAAACAGGGCAGTATTACACAGCCGATGTGGCGTTTTGATCAAAATTGAATATTGGCTTTTCAAGAGTGGTCACATACCATTCTGATTCTGGCTCTAACTCATTTTTTTTAAATGGCGTTTATCGCGTTTTGGAACCAAACTCTTCAAATGTTACTGTAAAATGTCTGTTGTTTGCTGGGAGAGAGCAAAATATTACATGTAATACTGTTTCTGTATTACCATCAAATGTTACTTTTTTTACAGTGGTTGTGCAGTGATTGACTATGTTCATCTCGAATAGAGAATCGGTGCTAGTGTTTGAAAGAATGATTGGATACTGAACCAGGTTTGCTGTGTTTTAACAAAGTTGGTGTAGCTATAAAGAGAAAACTTTGCGTTGTGAAATGCAGAGTTGTTATTTAGTTAAGAAAATGCGCTTTTGAACACGATATTAACTATTTAGCTATTTGTGTGAGGTCAATGTGTTGTTGTGTTTAGAGTTTTGACAATGTATCTCAAGTATTGGGAAACGCATGTTAGCAGTCGTCAAAAACTGTAATGAGTGCATGTTACATTCATGAATACATGTTATATTTATGCTTCTGTACATGATGTAAATGTAAAAATGTAAATGTGCCCTATGTGTCAATTGTGATTTTTTCACCGCAATCGGAATTTGTCCTCCGCTTTTTACCCATCTGTGCAGTTAGAACACACACACTAGTGATTACTAGGGGGCTGTGGTGCACACCAGTGGATGTGAGTGAGTGTTTGTGTTTGTGTGTGTGTGCGTGTGCATGTGTGTGTGAGTTTGAGTGTGTATGTGTTTATGTATGTAGATGTGAGTGTGTGTGTGGGTGTGTGTGTGTGTGTGTGTGTGTAGATGATCCTGAAATTGTCTCCTTTGCTCCTAAAACTGAAACATAACTGTTTTATACCCTCAATAGTTTAAACTGTAGTTAATATTGTTAATTATAGAGAAAAGAGATTAAAAAGACTTTCAGACTGATGAAAGAATCTATATGTGTAAATGTGTCACTCACTGTGGGTCAGAGGTCACAGGTTCACTGCTGAATGTAGGAGGAACAAACATGGACCCGTCACTCTTCATAGACACACAGCTGGGTACTGGAGATGATTCACTCTTCATAGACACACAGCTGGGTACTGGAGATGATTCACTCTTCATAGACACACAGCTGGGTACTGGAGATGAGTCACTCTTCATAGACACACAGCTGGGTACTGGAGATGATTCACTCTTCATAGACACACCGCTGGGTACTGGAGATGATTCACTCCTCATTAACACACAGCTGGATACTGAAGATGATTCACTCTTCATAGACACACAGCTGGGTACTGGAGGTGCTGCTGTCTTTACCCTGATGAAGATGAGGAACGTGTTGAGTAATTATGTCCTTCACTACATCTCATTTATCCTGAATATTCCCTCTTCATGTTTCCTCAGATTAAGTGCTGATGTAAAGCTCCTCACTTTGGGTCAGAGGTTCCTCCTCCACTGCTGGAGTTATGAGGCTCCATCATGGAGTTGTTCCTCTTCACACACACACAGCTGGACACTGGAGATGCTGCTCTCTGCTCCCTGTCAACAGTTCATCATAAAGAGGAGGAGCAGGACATGAAACACTGATTATAATGAACCTGATGTCACTGTAGATTGACTTCACCCCAAAACACAAGTCCAGTAACACTACAGGAAAATGGAATTTTTAACAGATATGTTGTTATTTACATTTCCCAGATCCTGTTATATACAGTATTCTACATATACTTGAATGCTTACTAAACACTTACACGCTGTAATGCAGCACGCGCTGCGGAGCGAGGGGACGGACACAAACGCTGAGAAGAGCGAGATTTATTACAGGGGATTCCATAATCGTAGTCATAACAGGCAGAGGTAAAAACGGGAGAGCCATCCAGGTTAGACAAGTACAGGGGCATGATCAAGACAGACACGAAACAATACCAGGCAGGATAACACGGAACAGAAAATAAACCAACGGAGAGTATAAATATCGGGAACAGGGCACATGAATTGACAAAAGCACAAGAAAACGAATAACCGACAAGGGGCTAGGGAAACACAGTACATGGAACTAACAAGACACAGCTGAGGATGATTACGACACAGGCGTGGCAGACAGACAGAAACAGGGAGACAGACAAGCAAGGCGGGGCTAACGGGCAAGGAACAACAGAGACACGAGGAACAGACACACTGGAGTGACAGTGAGGAGAGGGGGGCGTAGCCCTACGTGACCCACGCAATTACAAGCTACTTTATTACCATCATTTGGCAACTTGTATAAAAGCAAATTCACTGGTTTTTACCAATGTTCTGTTAAAACAGGGTTGCCAACTTTTGACATTCGCTTGGAGTGAGATTTTAACTTGGAGGAGGTGGCGAACGTAAGTTGTGGGGGGGGGGATGTAAAATGGACACAAATTAAGTATTATATCGCGATCTATCGGTCGCCGGTGGATGGCGCCAGAGCGAACTAGTAACTCATTGAATCATATATGTGGATCTGAAGTAAATAAACTGTATTTTTTTTTCGGGGTGAGATATTGGAAGTGTGGCGTGAGAGCGTGTGAAAACGGTCAAATGCATGTGTCTCACGCTCAGTGCGTGAGAGTTGGCAACCCTGGCTAAAATCATCTAGTTTAGAACAAATAAAAGTGTGATTTAAAGGCAGAGTTTCCTTATAGTGTGACAATATCAGTGACAATACAGTGGCCTCTCATGCTAAATATTTGAATCGATTTGATGGTACGTAGTGGCAACATCCGTCCCCTCAGAGAGGATCTTCTCTAAAACTGGACAGATCATAACAGAGAAGGAACAGGATCAGCCCTGTCAGGCTTAGACACCTGGTGTTTCTCAATGCCAATCTGTAAGTCTTTGAGTGAATTAATACAGTGAGTTCTCCATCTCTAGTAGTTCAAAACTGGTGTTGTTCACATGGTCTTTTTTATCCTTCATAGTTTTATACTTTAATTTAAAAGCACTGTATTTGATATTTGTATTGTGGCACCTTTTTTGTTATGAAGCTGCTTTAATACTTTTTCATATTGTGGTGGGTGATTGTATTTATAACTGTTTAATTTATTTAACAGTAAATAAAATCAGTAAAAACAGCTCATTGCTGGACAGTGCAGTGGACACTGTACACCGCCTGGGCAAAAAAAGAGTTGGGGAGAAACCGTCAGATAATAATCCAATTCACAATGAGGCACCAGAGACTCCTTATGGAACCAAGGATTCCAAGATGTGCAAGGAGCATCTACCTCAAACAATCAAACTGCAGCTGGACCGGGAGGTGAGAGCCACAGCTTGGCCCAAGATGGAGAAAGCCAAAGCTGAAGGAAAGCACATCTACTACAGAGGGCACGTTGGATACATTAATGGAGTTCAGGTACTTCCTGGATGACTGTTGAACCTGTTATGAGTTATGCCATAGGTATTACAAGAAGAATACACAGTATTTAATTTATAAGCTACATTTCTTCACATACAGCTTAATGTTTACAGGCAAGTTCAAAGTTTAAGGGCATTCCTTAAAACCTGGTTGATTGCAATGTTGAAACCTGGTTACTGCAATGTGATTTTGGAGGTTGACTGCACTAAATTTAATTCAAGGGATTCAGTGCTCCAAACTTTTATATAGTTAAATAAATACATTAAATAGACAAACCACATAAGCCCCGAGTGATTACAAGACGAGCCACAGGTGAGACCAATGAACACGCTCAGACACTACCACATCCACAGAAATACATAGACGGGCAAAACTAGACGTAGACAACATGAACACACGCCCAAAGGGGAGGGGTCTCCCCCTCTTCTAGCTGTTACTCCGGTTTCCCTGTTCCTCGCATCTGTGTTGTTCCCTGCTTGTTGATCCCGCCTTGTTGTCTGCTTCTATGCCCCCATCTGTGTTTCCAGCTGTGCCTAGTTTAGTTCTGTGTAATTATAGTCCCTGTGTTTCCCATGTCGGTTATCGGTTGTTTTGTTCATTTGGTCATTGTTCATCTGTTCTGTCTGGTCATTCATGTTCCTTGTGGATTTTGTGTTCTTGGTAATCGTTGTGAGTATTGTGCCTTCCTGTTCCCTGTATCCTGCTTTGTTGGTTTAGTGTCCCCAGTATCGTCATGCCTGTTTATCTGTCTTGTATGGACTGCCCTCCCGAAACACCACCTGCCTGCTCTTACGACCACGTCTCTGGAATTCCCTTTAATAAATTTCGCTCTCCTCAGCTTATTTGTTACAATAAGCTCCTGACCCAGATTTATACAATCCGATTAAAATCAGGTATAAATCAAATCATTTCTAACACGCAATCTGGATTTCTAGAAGGCTGTTCCATTCACAATAATATTAGACTTGTTTTGGATTTAATTGATTATAATTAGTGCTGGGCGGTATGACAAAAATTCTATATCACGGTATTTTTCAAAGTTATATCGGTTTCACAGTATTTGAAGGTTTTTTCCCCCATGTATGATGTGTTAACTGCATTGATTATGAAAAGAATTACTGCAGTAGCGTCGTTAAGAGTACCCTATTCCACTGTCAGAAAAATGTCTCCACCTAAGTATTACATGAAATGAAAAAAAATTAAATGTGCTATATTTGTCAATTGTGAATTTACACCCCAATCGAAATTTACCCCGCATTTACCCATCTGTGCAATTAGAACACACACACAAACACACACTAGTGATTACTAGAGGGCTGTGGTGCACACATGCCCAGAGCGGTGGGCAGCCCTAGCCCGGCACCTGGGGAGCAGTAGGGGTTAAGTGCCTTGCTCAAGGGCACCTCAGTCATGGCCTCAGTCATATTATTATATATATTTATTATATATATAATAATAAAAACTAGTGGAGGGACTTTAATGCATTAATTTCGATTATATAAGGGGCAGTCATGGCCTGGTTGTGACCGGAGGGTCGTGGGTTCGATTCCCAGACCTGAGGCCATGACTGAGGTGCCCTTGAACAAGGCACCTAACCCCAACTGCTCCCCGGGCGCTGACCTAGGGGCTGCCCACCGCTCTGGGCATGTGTGATCCACAGCCCAAATTTCGATTGCGGTGTAAAAATCACAATTGACAAAATATGGCACATTTATATAAATATATATATGAAGAGTTTGGTTCCAAAACGCGATAAACGCCATTAAAAAAAAAAATGAGTTAGAGCCAGAATCAGAATGGTATGTGACCACTCTTGAAAAGCCAATATTCAATTTTGATCAAAACGCCCCATCCGCCGTATAATACTGCCCTGCTTTCTCTCTTTCTTTCCAAAATGCAACAAACGCCAATCCTGATTTCTCGCAGAATGCCACATCTCCACTCATCCAATCACAGCGCACCACCGCATATGGAAACATCATAGAACGCGACCTGTTGAGCCGCCCGGCATTTCTTGTAGCCTACTTTGTTAAAATATATCTCGTTTTTCACTCTCAAAGTCCGCTAAAATGAACGGTTTTGATGGTATAGAGGAGCCTGTTCGTATAGCAGCTATACTATTTATGTTAATAGTTATACTATTTTACTATTTATGTCTGTAACGGGTGCGAGGGAGTCGAGGATGCAAAGAAGAGGTGCATTCAAAGGCTACGTTTATTGAGCTTGACGGTGGACACACTCACGGCGTCTTGAAACAGCTGTCAATCACACTGAACAGTAAACTCTCACGACACATCAAAACACCAGTAGAATACACTAAACAGTACACACTCACGGCGTGCTGACATGGTTTAACACACACAACGAATGTCATGTTAAAGACGAGCACCAAACGATACAAACACACACTATATACACGTAGCCTAACAAGCACCGCGTGAAACACATTAGTCTAACGAGACAAGTGAACACACACACACACACACACACAGACGTACATACAAAGACACGGAGAACATTAACACACGCTCGAAGGGAGGGGTTCGGGGCAGTAGCGTGACAATGTCTTGTTAGTTAATGAAATGTTTTGAAATTTGTGTTTTTAGGCCCAATGGTCAAACTATTATATTAAGATGTACAATTTACAGTTATTTATTATTGTATTTTGCACATTTTCAGTAAAAAAAAAATGTTCTATTGATGCCAAAGGATATACAAGACATTTTCAAAAAAACATGGCATGGATTTATTGCGTTTTGCGAAAAAACTAATTGTTTTTTTAAAATAAATCTTTAAATATTAAAATCTTGATTTGATTTGTTTGTGTTTTTTTAACCTTAGTATGGTATTTGATAGTTTGAAACAGAAAACAGTGGTTTTTAGCCTACCACTTTCTTGCTAAAGAAAACACATTTTTACTCTGTGACGGGCAGGTGTGAGCAACAAAAAGGAAGCGATCACGCAAAGTCTCAGGGAAAAAGGGTGGTTTAATATAAAGTGTGCAAAACCTAAAACCCGTGCAATAGATCCAAATTAAGGATATAATGACCAGCGGTCAACTGGTACAAAGACAAGACATATATAGGCAAACAAACGACCCTCAGGTGAGACGGATCACGGGCTCCGCCCACCTGAGGGACGCACATGACGTCACCAGACAATAACAACAACAGCCGCTGTGGACAGAGACGGCCGGTAGGGGGCCGCCTCACCGTGACAGACCCCCCCACCAAGCCGCACTCCCCTCCACTGGGTGTGTGGCACACAGCGGCTGCACATTCTGTGACGCGGGAACAGAGGCGGCCGAAGGCGAGGGTTGTACAGAATGGTCTTTATTATCCATGCTGTTCAACATACAAACAGAAAAGCTTCAATAACCGAAACAAGGTACAAGCTACAAGAGAAGCCAGAGAGGTCCAGTGTAGAGCTCTGACAAGGCAATGTGCAGCACTGGACCGAACGACCTGCGGGGTATAAAAGGTGCACAACATAATTACTGACAGGTGTTAGTAATGTGGTGACTGGGACCGAGGGAGTGGTCTGGTGCTCGGGGGCGTGTGTGGTGAGGCAGTGCGAGCTGTGGCCTGCGCCCTCTGGAGGCGACCCGGCCTCCCCACCGTGACATACTCAAATTGATCAAAATGGATTTATAGCGTTTTGGAACCAAACTCTTCATATACACTACCGTTCAAAAGTTTGGGGTCACTTGGAAATGTTCTTATTTTTGAAAGAAAAGCATTTTTTTTCAATTTAGCTAACAATAAATGCATCAAAAATACACTCTATACATTATTAATGTGGTAAATGACTATTCTAGCTGTAAACGTCTGGTTTTTAATGCAATATCTACATAGATGTATGGAGACCCATTTCCAACAACCATCACTCGTGTTCTAATGGTACATTGTGTTTGCTAACTGTGTAAGGAGGCTATTGGATATTTAGAAAACCCTTGAAAACCCTTGTGCAAGTAGGTTAGCATAGCTGAAAACAGCTTTTTTGTTTTGCTGATTAGAGAAGCTATAAAACTGACCTTCCTTTAAGCTAGTTGAGAATCTGGAGCATTACAATTGTTGGTTTGATTAAACTCACAAAATGGCCAGAAAAAGACAACTTTCAATTGAAACTCGACAGTCTATTCTTGTTCTGAGAAATTAAGGCTATTCCATGCGAGACATTGCCAAGAAACTGAAGATTTCCTACAATGGTGTGTACTACTCCCTTCAGAGGAGAGCACAGACAGGCTCTAACCAGAGTAGAAGGAGAAGTGGAAGGCCCCGCTGCACAACTGAGCAAGAAGACAAGTACATTAGAGTCTCAAGTTTGAGAAATCGACGCCTCACAGGTCCTCAACTGGCAGCTTCATTAAATAGTACCCGCAAAACGCCAATGTCAACGTCTACAGTGAAGAGGCGACTCCGGGATGCTGGCCTTCAGGGCAGAGTGGCAAAGAAAAAGCCATATCTGAGACTGGCTAATAAAAGAAAAAGATTAATATAGGCAAAAGAACACAGACATTGGACAGAGGAAGATTGGAAAAAAGTGTTATGGACAGACGAATCAAAGTTTGAGGTGTTTGGATCACACAGACGAACATTTGTGAGACGCAGAACAACTGAAAAGATGCTGGATGAGTGCCTGACACCATCTGTCAAACATGGTGGAGGTAATGTGATGGTCTGGGGTTGCTTTGGTGCTGGTAAAATGGGAGATTTGTACAAGGTAAAAGGGATTTTGAATAAGGAAGGCTATCACTCCATTTTGCAACACCATGCCATACCCTGTGGACAGCGCATGGTGGACAGGACAATGACCCAAAGCACACCTCCAAATTATGCACAAACTATTTAGAGAAGAAGCAGGCAGCTGGTGTTTTATCGGTAATGGAGTGGCCAGCGCAGTCACCAGATCTCAACCCCACTGAGCTGTTGTTGGAGCATCTTGACCGTATGGTACGAAAAAAGTGCCCATCAACCCAATCAAACTTGTGGGAGCGGCTTCTGGAAACATGGGGTGAAATTTCTCCAGAATACCTCAGCAAATTAACAGCTGGAATGCCAAAGGTCTGCAATGCTGTAATTGCTGCTAAGGGAGCATTCTTTGACGAAAGCAAAGTTTAAAGTAGAAAATTATTTCAAATAAAAAAAAAAACATTATTTCTACCTTGTCAATGTCTGGACTATATTTCTATTCATTTTGCAACTCATTTGATAAATAAAAGTATGAGATTTCAGGGAAAACACAAAATTGTGACGGGCGGGGGTGAGCAACGAAAAGGAAGCGATCACGCCAAGTCTCAGGGAAAAATGATGGTTTAATAGAAAGTGTGCAAACCTAAAACCCGTGCACTATCTCCAAATTAAGGATATAATGACCAGCGGTCAACTGGTACGACGACAAGACATATATAGACAGACAAACGACCATCAGGTGGGAACGGATCACGGGCTCCGCCCACCTGAGGGGCGTACACGACATCACAAAACAACAACAACGACAGCCGCTGTGGACAGAGGCGACCGGTAGGGGGCCGCCTCACCGTGACAAAAATTGTCTAGGTGACCCCAAACTTTTGAACGGTAGTGTGTATATATATATATATATATATATATATATATATATATATATATATATATATATATATATATATATATATATATTAGTGGTGGGCCGTTAACGGCGTTCGTTAATTTGATACTCTTATTGGGCGATATAAAAAATATGGGTTGGGAACTGGGTCAAAATAGGTAAGCAAACTATGATGACTTTCACCTTGATAGTTTAGCTCAGCTGTATTCCTAACCAAACTGCACAGTAGGGGCGAGAACGAGTTTTCAAACCTGTGAAATACAAATCGTACGTGTGTTTACATGTTTACATTGTTTTCCGCTCCCTTGAAAACAAGCTGGATGAGCTGAGAACCAGAATAACAACTCAGCGAGAGACCAGAGAGTGCTGTGTGCTTATTTTCACGGAAACCTGGCTCTCAAACAGCGCACCGGAATCAGCGATCCAGCTGGAAACACACACCGTTCATCATGCAGACCGTACGGAGGCGTCGGGAAAGAACAAAGGCGGCGGTGTCTGTGTTTTTGTAAACAAACAGTGGTGTTCGGATGTAAAGACGGTCGAGAAACACTGTTCAGCAGAACTGCTGCTATGAGAGAGGATGGTTCTGTGGACTTAGAGGACTATGCTTCTGGGGTAACGGGTTACATCAGCTGCTGCATCGAAGCCACTGTCCCCACAAAGCGCTGCATAACGTACCCCAACCAGAAACCCTGGGTAAATGGCGACGTTCGGTCCATGCTACGTGCCCGACATACTGCATTTCTCACTGGCAGTGCTGAAGACTACAAGAGGTCCAGATATGATCTGCGTAGATCCATCAGAGAAGCCAAGAGACAGTACAGGCTGAAACTTGAGGGCTACTACACCACCACAGACTCTCGACGCATGTGGCAAGGACTGCAGCACATCACCAACCACCAGCAATCAAGCAGGGCGATCACAACCAGCCAACAAACATCACCTGATGAACTGAATCAGTTCTATGCTCGCTTTGAGGACTTCAACTTGTGCCCTGGACGACTGGAACTGGAACATCTTACAGACAAGGAGAGCATGCAGGACTCAAAGTTCACAGTGACTTCAGCAGATGTGCGCAAGAACTTCAGGAAAATAAAACCATGGAGAGCAGCTGGCCCGGATAACATCCCTGGACGTGCACTCCGGGCCTGTTCATCAGAACTGGCAGACGTGTTCACGGACATTTTTAACCTCTCTCTTGCACAAGCTGTTGTGCCAACCTGTTTTAAGACCACTACCATCATTCCCATTCCAAAGAGAAATACTGCGACCTGCCTAAATGACTATCGACCTGTGGCACTCACCCCAATTGCAATGAAGTGCTTTGAAAGAATAGTCATGACTCACATTCAGCAGACCATTCCAAACTCCATAGATCCTCTCCAGTTTGCATACCATCAAAACCGCTCCACTGACGATGCAATCAACACCGCACTTCACACAACCCTGACACACTTAGAGGGCAAGGATACATATGTTAGAATGCTGTTCATTGACTATAGTTCGGCATTCAACACGGTTGTTCCATGCAAGCTCGTAGAAAAGCTCATCACCCTCGGACTGACACCCGCCCTCTGCAGCTGGGTGCTGAACTTCCTCACGGACAGACCGCAGACTGTCAGAGTTGGCAGCCGCACATCAGGCACAAAAATAATGAACACAGGGGTTCCCCAGGGCTGTGTGCTAAGCCCCCTTCTGTACACACTCTTCACATATGACTGTGTGGCCTCCCAGAACAACACCAGCATCATAAAGTTTGCTGATGATACGACAGTCATTGGACTGATCACTGGAGGGGAAGAAACGGCTTACAGGAGGGAAGTGGCTGACCTGGTGACCTGGTGTCACAACAAAAACCTTTCCCTGAATACTGCCAAGACCAAAGAAATGGTTATTGATCCCAGGAGAAAGCAGGAGCCACACTCACCCCTGTACATCAGTGAGACTGAGGTCGAGAGGGTGAAAACCTTCAAGTTCCTCGGTATCCACATCAGTGAGGATCTCACCTGGTCTCACAACACAAACACCATTATCAGGAAGTCCCAGCAGCGCCTGTATTTTCTGAGAAGGCTGAGGAAGTTTGGCATGCCATCTACAATTCTCAGCACCTTCTACAGAAGCACCATCCAGAGTGTCCTTAGCAGCTCCATCACAGTCTGGTATGGAAACTGCACTGTGCAGGACAGGAAGGCTCTCCAGCGGGTAATCAAAACTGCACAGTCCATTTCAGGAACTACTTTCACACCCTTACAGGACATCTATCACTCCAGAGTAATCAAGAGATCACGCAACATAATCAAGGACAGTACACACCCACAGCACTCACTCTTTACACTCCTCCCTTCAGGCAGACGCTACAGGAGTGTGAAGTCCAGGACTAAAAGACTGACAAACAGTTTTTACGCACAAGCAATCAGGCTCGTTAATGCCTCTCAAGCCCCCCTCAACGCTCTACATGTTCCTGCACCTTACCACATTTAAATGCCCTTAATGTGAAATGTTTACACACACACATCTCGAATATTTTACGTCAGTAAAAATTTTCAGTGAGATTAATCTAGATTAAAAAAATTAATCTAGATTAATCTCACTGAAATCTTGAAATTAATCTAGATTAATCTATATTAAAATGGCTCATATGCGTACTTATATTATTATATTATATATATTATAATATAATATTATATTATTATGATATTTATATATATATATGTATATATATATATATATATATATATATATATATATATATATATATATATAAATATAATTAATTTTATATTCTATATTTTAATATACTGTAATAACCTGTTATGGTCCACATTCAAACTGGCAAAAGTACTTTATCTTGATGCCATATTTTTTTCTTCAATTAAAAAATTATAATTCTGAAAATATTTTTTTTACAGGAACGTCTCATCACTGACGTCACATTTCAGTACCGCACTTGCGCTCACACTGGATGAGAGTCCACCTCTTCAAGCGGGCCACCCATAACGAGCCCGAGCACAATTCGGCATGCTAGGACACGGCACTGTGAGTATGCCCTAACATGTTCATGAATTTGCTTAGAGATTCTGACATGTCTAGCTGCTGAGTGTGTGTATGTTTTGGAACCAGTCAACACAGATTCTCACCAGCTCATGAACAAAATGACCAAACTGCTCTATTTGTTGTCTAAGGTCAATTAAGGTCAACTGTGTCTGGTATGGAGTTGTATCCTAAAACATCACCTCAAAGAGATGCAACTACAGCACAGTTAACAGGTCAAACTAGACAAGAAACTGTAGGAGATGTTTAAACCACTAGACAGGTAACTGTAGGAGACGTTTTGGATTTTGTTTTAAGGATTTTTATTTTGGAATGAATGACAGGACGTTCAGTGCACATGGGGGAGGAAGGTAGCTAATCACTCTTGGTGTCAGAAACATAATCACCAGTTTTTTCATCTATCTGGAAGAAGCTTCAATACAAATGCTTGTTCGCAAAGACCAAAAAAAAAAAAATTTACGTATTTCCCGGGACGTCCGTATTTCACGTCCTGTCTGAGGCGTCCCAGTTTTTTTTTTTTTCAAGTGAAGAAATGTCCTGGTTTTTAAATTACCTTCATTGGACTATCAATTGTTATTGGAGTTTTGGTTGTTGACTTTTGCTGAAAAGCATTTTTAATATACCAACTGTAAATATCATGCTATTATATGATTACATGGGCCTATGTTAAGTGAGTCCCACAGTATATGTGCACACTAAACTTCAATGTGTTTTTGTAAAGGTTTAATTTCCGTATGTTGGCGATTTATTCATGTTTTATGATTTTTCATCAACATAGCTAGTCTGTCAGTTCAGGCAGCAGCATTAGCTAATGTTAGCTACCAAGACGAACAAATGCTGATAACTTTAACTCGTTTTGCTTCTCAAACGCACTGCTACGTCATTTTTGTAAAATAAACTTATTCCTATAACGAACCAAGAGTCGTGTTTGATGTTCAGCAGAAATTTAACATGGGACCACATGCTATATGTTAAATGAGATTCATATGGTCTTCAGGTCATGCTTACATTGTACATTGACTATTTGGTTGTGTATAAAGGCTGGTGTAGAGTTCTCAGGTCATATTTGGTGTTTTTTGGGTGAGGTTAAACTTAAAGGATGGTTCTTTTTTTGTATAACCTGCTTTTAATGGTCTGTTTGAACTTTACACAGTGAAAAATGCAGCTGGCAGCTGTACAGTATTAAAAGTGATATACACATGCAATCAGTTAATCATTACTCATGTTTTGCGCAGGTTGTATCTTGAATTGCAGGTGATTGCAGATTGAAGGTAAGGCTCATTATTCTCTTTTTCTAAAACTGCATTAACTATTTTCCTGAACATTGGAAATATAAGTAAGAAGTTTATATGTATGAAGTTTGTCATTGCACAAAAACCTCATATTTCTGAAATTTTATCTTTAACTGTCAGTGGAAGTCAATAGCGTGCGCATTCATGTATCTGACACAGCAGCTTTACTGGGGTATTTAAGCAGTGTACACTTTTTGGACAGAAACGTGCTTTGCTAGAGTTTGTGGAGGTACAGTTAAAGACTGTAGCTCATCTTTTTCATTCACAAAATGTGTCATTCATCCTCTCGCTCTTCATCAGTAGCCAGTAGCCAATGACACATTGTTACACCCTAACACACTATTATCTAATGGCTGTTTGTTTCCAAGTGAAAATAAGCTGTTTTATAATGGCAATGTTTTCCCTTAACAGCTTTCAAGGTTTCTGTCATAAACCTTGGGAGAGGCTATCAGGAAATCAATAGAAGTGTTTAGAATCGCATGGAAAGCCGCCGTAGTCAAATATAAACATGCCCTAAAAAAAGCTAGAGCCTCATATTATTCGACACTAATAGAAAACAACAAAAATAACCCTAGATTTCTCTTTGCAACCGTATCAAAACTAACAAGAAATATCAATGACACTAGTTCTAATACAGCACTTACACACACTAGTGATGAATTTTTAAACTTTTTTAGTAATAAAATAGATATTATCCGACTACAGAGTCATAATACATCACAGCCTAACCTCCAATCCAAACCCAGTAGTATAGGTATTAGTAACTATGCATCCGATAATATTACTGAGCTAAATGGCTTCGATCCTATATCGCAAAAAGAGCTCACAACACTAATTAATTCGTCTAAGCCTACATCATGTATATTCGACCCAGTTCCAACCCGTCTATTCAAAGACCTACTCCCAGCTATTGCAGGGCCCTTACTTAATATGATTAACTGTTCCCTTAACCTAGGATATGTGCCCAAACAATTAAAATGCGCCATAAATAGACCCTTGATTAAAAAACATAATCTCGATCCGCAGATTCTAGCCAACTATAGACCAATTTCTAATCTCCCATTTATCTCTAAAATTCTAGAAAAAGCAGTTTACAATCAGTTAAACCATTATCTCCAATCAAATAGTATCCATGAAAAGTTCCAATCAGGATTTAGACCGAACCACAGCACTGAAACAGCTTTACTGAGGGTTGTGAATGATTTACTAATATCGTCCGATAATGGGCTCATCTCGTTCCTTATACTGTTAGATCTTAGTGCAGCTTTTGATACTGTAGACCACAACATTTTGCTGGATCGACTAGAAAACACGTTAGGTATTAAAGGAGTTGCACTCTCCTGGTTTAGATCATATCTGACCGACCGCTTCCAATGTGTAAGTGTTAATAATAAAACATCTAAATCTGTGCAGGTTAAATATGGTGTCCCACAAGGGACAGTCCTAGGACCACTTCTATTTACACTTTACATGTTATCCTTAGGCAAGATTATGCATAAGCACAACATCAGTTTCCACTCCTATGCAGATGACACCCAACTATATTTGTCAGCTAAACCTGATGATTTAGGTGTAAACAGTAAAATCGAGAAGTGTGTAGAAGAGATAAAACATTGGATGGCGTGTAACTTTCTAGCACTAAATTCAGATAAAACAGAGCTAATAATAGTTGGGTCTAGGGCAGCGAGAGACAAGATATGTAATGTAGCATTGAATCTACATTCCTTTACTATAACCCCCAGCGCAGAGGTAAAGAACTTAGGTGTCACAATAGACCCAGATCTCTCGTTCGATTCACACATTAATAATATAACTAGGGTAGCGTTCTTTCACTTACGCAACATAGCTAAAAATAGAAACATATTAAATACTAGTGATGAGGAAAAACTAATCCATGCTTTCATATCCTCTCGCCTAGATTATAAACAAACTCCAGCTGGTTCAGAATGCAGCAGCGCGAGTTTTAACGAAAACAAAAAAATTTGATCGCATTAGTCCTGTACTATCGTCATTACATTGGCTGCCAGTTAGATTCCGTATTGACTATAAAATACTTCTATTAACATATTAAACACTGCATGGCTTAGCTCCAGAGTATCTTAGTGAACTTATTGATCATTACAACCCAGCATGTTCACTTCGTTCACAGGACGCAGGGTTATTAACTGTTCCTAGGATCAAAAAGATCACAGCAGGTGGAAGAGCCTTTTGAAGCTCCACAACTGTGGAATAATCTTCCTGCCTTTATTCGGGACTCAGACACAGTCTCAATGTTTAAAACTCGACTAAAGACTTATCTGTTTAGTTTGGCCTTTGAATAATCTGTTACATATTTACCACATCATATATCTTTCTTCTCCGAGGTTCACCTGGGGAGTAACACTGCAGTTGGAGCCTACAATACCAGTATCACTGCTCTGACACGGAATGAAAACCTGGCGTTCATCAACAGAAATTTACACTGACAATATCAACACCCAGAACTTTTATTTTAGTTACCTGTAACTTGTTTATTCATCTGTATAATTTGTTTTTGTGTAATTTGTGTGTTAATGGGCCGCCCAATGGAGGATGGGTTCCCTTTTGAGTCTTGGTCCTCCCAAGGTTTCTTCCTATTCCCCACCATCTAGGGAGTTTTGCCTTGCCACTGTCGCTTTTGGCTTGCTCATTGGGGATTTGGACCCATAGTATTGTTAACCTTGTAAATCCTGTAAAGCGGTTTGTGACAACATGTGTTGTGAAAAGCGCTATACAAATATATTTGATTTGATTTGGATTTGAAATGCACCACTTCATACACAGCAATATCACAATAGAGATAAGAACAACTCTGAGACAGCAGCTCAGTGTAGACAAGGATGGAGCAGCACAGCTACAGACACAGGTACAGACACAGGTACAGACACAGGTACAGGAGGATGTGAAGGACTCTAATCTGATTAGAGGACTCTAATTAGGAGGGCTGAGGAACACACAACACAGGTACAGACACAGGTACAGGCTTCTCTGATTGGAGGACTGAGGAACACACAGCACAGGTACAGACATTGGTACAGGCTTCTCTCATCAGGGGGGCTGAGGAACACCCAGCATAGGAGGCCTGGACCTGTGGGCTTAAACAGTGGTTGAAACAATGGAGTGTAAATGAGGTGCAGGTGAAATGGATAAAGTAAAAAAGATGGTGATTGGGAGCCAGGCTGGAGAGAGAGAGAGAGAGAGAGAGTGTGTGTGTGTGTGTGTGTGTGTGTGTGTGTGTGTGTGTGTGTGTGTGTGTAAGTCTGTGTATCCCTTATCAATCAATCAATCAAAGTTTATTTGTATAGCGCTTTTAACAACTCAAGTTGTCGCAAAGCAGCTTTACAGGGTTTACAAGGTTAACAATACTATGGGTCCAGAACCCTAATGAGCAAGCCAAAGGCGACAGTGGCGAGGAAAAACTCCCTATGTTTGCTTGCTCCCTTATGCTGTGGTGGATGTTGGGACCAGGTGTTTGTACATTACACACATCAATGCAATAAATTCAGACATGCAAACAGCTGCAGTGTTCTGTTATGATCAGTCCATCCATCCATTATCTGTACCACTTAATCCCACTTGTTTGGGTCACAGGGGGGATGGGGCCAATCCCAGCGTCTCTGGGCAAAGGCAGGTGCACCATGGGCAGGTCAACAGTCCATCACATGGCCAACACACACACATGCACACACGGACACCTATGGGTAAATTTGAGTGATCAATGAACCTAACATGCATGTCTTTGGACCATGGGAGGAAACTGGAGTACCTGGAAAAAACCCACACAGACTGCCTTGATGTGAGGCAACAGTGCTAACCACCACACCACCATTCTGCCCCTCTGCTAATATATATATTATATATATACGTATATCCCTCAGTTATGAACAGTAGTACAGTTAATTCAGTTAATGATGTTTTCACACTCTCACCTTAAAGAACATCGCTGTAATGTCTTAATCTACTATAAATACATCACCACATCACACTCTCACCTTAAAGAACGGAGCAGTAATGTCTTAACACTAGAAGCGCCAAAGCTCCGGTCATTTGACCGCTGTGACGTCTACTAGAAGCGCCGCCTCTGGTCGACCTAATTATACCTAGAAGCGCCGAGCACCGGTCACTTGACCGCAGCAGCACAAAAAAAAATAATATCTTTGCACTGGATCCAATTTCAGAACCCTCCTTTCATGACTTTTCCCAGAATTGTCCTTTTAATAAACTAGTATTTTTACATTGTTAAAAGAAACCCTGCACATGCTAGTTTCAATCGATTTCGCTCGTATCTCTGTAATATTGTCGTCGTCGCCTACACTTCAAGACTGTGATTCTCTTTTCTGCCAGCGGGTATCGCAAAGATTCGTATGTCATTTAATATTTAGTATAACTAAATAAAGATCAATAGTTTTCAAAACTAAATTATTCAAAGTTCAAACTGATTATTGTGTAAAGACAAAACGGAATTCGTCCGTTGAACGAAAGTGAAAGTGTTTCACTTTCCAAAGTCTTAAAATATATACTTTATTTATTAATATTATTTAATATATACTATATATAAGTTTGCTTCAATGGTTTTCAAACCGTGAGAGCGTCTTGCTTTGCCTAATAAATGCTTTAGTAGTTTGCAGGAATTCTGCGAATGGTAATTAGCCTACTTATCAAGTCAATATCTCAAAGAAATGATCTCTCGGGTATAATCCCTCTTCGCCAGGGCTAGCTGTTAGATACATACATTATGTATGGCTGCTTTTGACACACTGGCATTACAAAAGAATTAAGCAGAATGCAAGTTACGTATGTAAATGCATACCTTTACGAGCGAAACGGAGATGATGGCATGGGCGGTGCTGTTATGAACACTTTATTCACAATAGCATTCATGAGGCAACGTGAGCTATAAATTCGTCGGGACGCGGCTACACAGTTTGAGTGAAAACTCTGCTTGGGCGATCGAACAGCAACAGTTTGCTTGAAAGCTCGGTTTTGGCGTTTGAACAGCAACATAGTTTGCGTGACTCCTCGGTTTGGGCGTTTGAACAGCAACACAGTTTGCTTGAAAGCTCGGTTTGGGCGATCGAACAGCAACACAGTTTGCTTGAAAGCTCGGTTTTGGCGTTTGAACAGCAACATAGTTTGCGTGACTCCTCGGTTTGGGCGTTTGAACAGCAACACAGTTTGCTTGAAAGCTCGGTTTGGGTGATCGAACAGCAACACAGTTTGCTTGAAAGCTCGGTTTGGGTGATCGAACAGCAACACAGTTTGCTTGAAAGCTCGGTTTGTGTGATCGAACAGCAACACAGTTTGCGTGACTCCTCGGTTTGGGCGTTTGAAAGGTTGCATAGTGCATTATAAAAATGGCACAGAGAATCATGTACACCCCAAAGCAAGTGCTGGACATGCTGTGCAATATTGATGAGATGGAATCGGAGGGCGAACAATGTGAGGTGTCGGATGGAGAGGGCGAAAGTGAAATGGATCTGAATCTTGAATCTGATTCAGAATCGGACTCTGAAACTGAGTGTGGTGGTGACTCATTTCAGGCCAAAGACGGTACGGTGTGGTTTGAAACTGCTGGCAAACCTCGGGGTAGAGCACAAGAGTGCAATATTGTGAGAGAAACCAAAGGGCCTACGTGTTATGCCAAGGACAAAATTAAAAGTCCACTGACCAGCTTACTGTGTTTGATTGACACAGAAATGTGGGGCGCAATTTTGAAATACACAGAGGCAGAGGCTGAACGAAATAATGCTCAGTTCAAACTAACAGCTGACTGCAATAAATGCACATATATTGTTCAAACAGTGCATGAACGTTAACCTGAGCAGACGAAGGTTTATTCTCGAGTTGGTAAAGGAGCTGTGTGCACAGCAGAAAATGGCGAAAGCGGCTAGGGCAGTGGCACAAAAGCGAATTTTACCTGAAGCTCCTTGCCCGCCCTCAAAAAGAAAACAATGCCAAGTCGGCAGATGTTCAGGGAACAAAACGTATGACATCTGCCAGACATGTAAGCGACTGGTCTGTGGCAAATGTGCAGACTGCACCTAAGCTGTGTTTTGAATGTTGAGTTGTGTGAAGCTGACACACAAATCAAAACAAAGGGAACTTAATTTGAGGTGGTGAACGAAACTTATGCAATATACGCTAAAGAGAGACGGGATGCACCCGTTGTTGGCCTGTAGCTGTGTTCTACAACCTCCAAAACCTGGCTGTAATTAATAAATATTGTTCAAACAGTGCATGAACATTAACCACAGCGGTGGAGGTTTATTCTCAAGTTCACAATTCACTACATAAATGTAACTTAATTTGAGGTGGGGAACGAAACTTATTCAATATACGCTAAAGAGAGATGGGATGCACCCGTTGTTGGCCTGTAGCTGTGTTCTTATCCATAGGAAACCACTTTGATCCATTACAATTTGCTTATAAAGCACATAGGGGGACTGAAGATGCCACACTCATCATGGAGAATATGGTAGCTAGCCATTTACAGAAGCCTAAGGCCTACGCACGCATATTATTTATAGATTTTACGTCAGCTTTTAATACAATGCAGATATGCATACTCTTACAGCGTCTTATGGACCTTGGTGTGAATGGGGGCCTTGTGCGCTGGATTAAGGACTTTTTAACGGACCGTCCACAAAGAGTGTGTATAAAGGGAATGCTTTCTGATGAGATTATTTTAAGTACAGGAGCACCTCAAGGATGTGTTTTGTCGCCTTTACTCTTTTCTGTGTATACTAATCAGATGAGACCGCAGGAGAATAATCTTAGGTTGATAAAATATGCAGATGATATGGCTCTAGTTGGACTTTTTTATAAGGATAATGATAATTCTGATTATTCTGCTCAGGTCTTGAAGTTAGAACAGTGGTGTAAATCTAGCTACTTGTCAATTAATGCTGGGAAAACAAAGGAGCTTATTTTACATCACACAAACTCTCTTCCACCACTTATACTGTGTAACCAATCAGTGGAGAGGGTGAAGTGTTTCAGGTATTTGGGAATACAACTGGATCATCAGCTGAGTTTCGCAGATCATGTTGACAGTGTATGCAAGAAAGCCAGTCAGAGATTATACCTAATTAGGAAATTGAAGGAGTTTGGGGTTGAGAGTAAAATTCTCTGTAAGGTATATGTGAGTTTGATAGAGAGCATTCTGGTGTTCAATATTTCAGTCTGGTACGGACATTTGACAGTACTAAATAAAAGTAAATTGACCAGAACGATCAAGATAGCAGGGAAAATAATTGGCCAGCAACAAAAGTCACTAGACGTCCTTTATAGTAGAGCTTTGTCTAGAAAAGCTGTAGCAATAATTAGGGACCCCACACATCCTCTTCATACTGCGTTTGAGGTGCTCCCCTCAGGCCGGCGTTATAGAATGCCTCTGGTGAAAAAAAAGATCTATAAAGGAGCATTTGTTCCTAATGCTATCAAACAGATTAACAACTCACACTAATTTGTTCTAAGGTTTGTGTATGTTTTTATGTTTTTATGTACTTATGATTATCGTTATTACTTTGGTTGTGGTGTTGCTGTGTTGTATGGTGGTGAAACCAAAGAAAAATTTTCTGCTTCGGCAGAACAATAAAGTTTTATTCTATTCTATTCTATTCAATATACGCTAAAGAGAGACGGGATGCACCCGTTGTTGGCCTGTAGCTGTGTTCTACAACCTCCAAAACCTGGCTGTAATTAATAAATATTGTTCAAACAGTGCATGAACATTAACCACAGCGGTGGAGGTTTATTCTCAAGTTCACAATTCACTACATAAATGGAACTTAATTTGAGGTGGTGAACGAAACTTATTCAATATACGCTAAAGAGAGACGGGATGCACCTGTTGTTGGCCTGTAGCTGTGTTCTACAACCTCCAAAACCTGGCTGTAATTAATAAATATTGTTCAAACAGTGCATGAACATTAACCACAGCGGCGGAGGTTTATTCTCAAGTTCACAATTCACTACATAAATGGAACTTAATTTGAGGTGGGGAACGAAACTTATGCAATATACGATACATGTAAATCACCGAATGGTGATAACAGTCGTTAGGACGTGGGATCACACATCGGCTATTCACCGATCAAACACCTCATTTGAAACGGCAACACAATACGGCAAGATAAAAAAGTGAACATTAGAGAGGACAGAGGCAACTATATTCGTGAAGCCATCCGTATCATTTTAATAATTTTGCGTTTTGTTACGCAAAGGTACATAGCCTACCTTTTATAATGATATTTTTGTAATTATTTTGCCTATTTATGCTTTTTGTTCTTTGTCTAACACAAAACATTATAGACATTTATTTGTAGATTTGTTATGTTCACCATAGCCTACAATTCACTAACATACACAACTTTTAGACATTAAAACTTGAAATGGCGTAACATTGAGTATACAAACAAACTTGCTTTAGCTCGGTCTACGGGCTTCACTTTGCTACTCGGAGTATCGAACAAGCTTTCTGTGGATGTGGGGGTGGAAGGCTGCAGCGCAGTCTGTAGCATTAGCAAGACAAAAGACGTGAACGCTTCACAGTGGGGGTGCGGGCCAGTGGGCTAGTGGTGTGGCGAACGTACATGATAATATAGTGACATATATGCCAACAGAATAACACACAGACAAATAAGCAAACTATTACACTAACCAAGCAAACTATTACACTAACCAAGAAACAAAACTGAAACTATATTTTGCATTTACGTTTTCGCACAAACCAGGAAATGCAATATGAAACTAAACAAAACTGACAATGGGAAAGCTACTGAGAACAAGGTCACAAGGCACTGATTCTAAAAGGTTTAGTCACATTAATTTGTTAACATATTGACGTTACGTGCAAATGTCACCATTACGAATATTTTGTTTGGGCGGCTCATTCTTCCTTTTGTGCAAAACGCCATCTAGCGTTAATTATGTGTCAGTACCAGCTCCCCTGTGTAAAGACTCAGCGGTCTTTTGACCGCCCGAGGCGCGCTTTAAGTAGGTGAAAACAACACGGCGCTAGTAGGAGGTGGTGAAATCGGTCAGATGACCGGCCCTCCGCGCTTCTAGGTATAAGTATGTAAATGAGGCGCGGCGCTTCTAGTGTTAATCTACTATAAATACATGACCACATACCCCATCACACTCTCACCTTAAAGAATGGAGCAGTAATGTCTTAATCTATAAATACATGACCACAAACCCCATCACACTCTCACCTTAAAGAACGGAGCTGTATTGTTTTACTTCACAGGTTTCCAGACGCAGGACGTCTCCCACTGCTCCACTGCTGAAGTGTTTACTGAGTTATCAGCTGATGTTTAACTGAGCAGTATAACTTAGAAGGGAAATAATACTTTACCTTAACTCATACAGATCTCCACTGGTAAACTCCTCAAGCACTTAACATAATAATCTTGTACCTGTGTGAGAGGAAACACCCTGAGATCAAAGGTCACTCCAGTAGTGTCACTCTCAGATAAATACATTACACTCTCCTGATTAAAGGTCACTCCTGTGGTGTATCAGATAAATACATTACACTCTCCTGATCAGTGGTCACACATATGCTAGAGATCTCAAAGAAATGTTACACACCACAACCCTCCCAAAGTTCACACCTTTACTGTAACTTTAAAATAAATACATTAACCCTCCAATCAACGTGTACTTGTGCAATAATAATCATAAAATTATTTAGATAATTTTAACAACAATAATAATAATATATTTATACTGCACATCTAAAAATAATTTGCTGTATGTGTTGTGTGCCAAGGCACGTCGACGAGTTTACGGAAGCGGTTGTGGGCTTTGTAGCAAAACTGGTGGAGGACACGCTTAGGAGAACTACAATCAAAGTGTTTTCTAACCAGAAGATGTGGATGGACCGCTCCATCCGCGAAGCCCTGAAAGCTCGCACCGCTACTTATAACGCGGGACTCATCAGCGGATGCATGGGCGATATGGGGTGAAACTGGAGTCACAATTCCAACAAGGTGGCTCCAGATCACTATGGTGCGGACTATAAACGATAACGGACTACAAGAGCCCATCATCTGGACTGGTGATTGCGGACGCTTCTCTGGCGAACAAGCTGAATCACTTCTTTGCTCGCTTCGATTCAGCCAGTGGTGGACGAAGTACAGCAATTATGTACTTGAGTAAAAGTACAGTTACATTGCATTGAATATTACTCAAGTAAAAGTAAAAGTATTCACCTCAATTTTTTACTTGAGTAAAAGTACAAAAGTATCTGCCTTCAGTATTAAAAGTAAAAGTAAAAACTTTTTTTTTCTTAGCGTCACATCAAAACCCTTAGGCCTACTCGATCAACAAGTGAACAACGAAACAGTGCCTTACATTTGCCTAGCAAACACAAAACACTCAAAACTATATTATATTTAAGTAAGACCAAGTGCTTTTGAAGCAACAACACAAAAAGCATTCATTCAAGTTTCATTATTTTATTTTTCATTCATTTTGGTTGTCAAAAAACTAATAAAAAATAACAAACACCATCACAACTGATGAAAATCAATAAAAACACAACTGATAAATCATTCACTATAAACATTACATTTGATGAAGCATTACCTAAGTTTTGAAGAGGCGATACAGTATATGATGTCCACTACATGGCGGGACAGGGAAGCTTAGCACCTAGAACTAGAACTGTGTGCAGCCCAACCAACTGAACTCATAATATTAAACTTGGCCAAATAATTAATAATGACGCAATAATACACGAGAGGGAGTGCTATAACGGGTAATATAGGCCTGCGGCCTTGTGCCTACGACCGCAGCACAGCAGTGCCGATATTACCCGTTATAGCACGAACCTCGAGTGTATTATTGCGATTATACCACAGTTCCATTATCGCTGTTTATTGAAAGATTTTGAGTAAAAGAGGACGAGAAAATACGACCTGTTTGGTTAAAAACACTCCGCCAGTTAAAATAGTTCCATTCAATGGCTCGCTGCTAAACTTACACAACACTGGAACAGCCTTACCCAATAAATATTATAGAGGTAAATATACACAAAAACAACTGTTGATAAAGTTGTATTTATTAAAAATAAAGTACAAATATAGCCGCAAGCGGCGATTGGCGGGTTCACACACCAATAGGCATTTTGGCCTCAGTAGGCAAAAGGAAGCCCAAAAGGTCCTTTAGACCTAAAAGTGAAAAAAAGCTGTTTGGGTTTGGCCAGTGTGTGCTCTACAGATGTAGAGTGTGATGACATCTGCGTGTGTCAGAAAGGGAGACACAAAAATAGCACATCTGGCTAGAGCTGCATCTATGTGAACAGTATAGGAAGGCCTGCACTTGTCTATACATGATTGGGCCTCTATATTACTGACAGAGAGAGATTGAGGGAGCCAGAGACTATGCTTTGTTATTTCACTCCTTGTACACGTAGCACGCCTAACATGACTGCCTGTGTATTCAAAGTATGAATGTAGTCTGCAAAGCCTGACATGACTGGCATTACTGACATAACTGATATGACTGGCATGACTGGAATGACATCACTGGCATGACGAACAAAATTAACATGACTGATATGACTGACATAACTGGCATGACTGTAATGATTTGAAGATTTGACTGACATGACTGGACTGACATGACTGATAGGACTGATATGACTGGACTGAAATGATTGGCATGACATGACTTACATGACTGGCAGAACATGACTGGCATGACTGGCATCACTGACATGACTGATATAACTGACATGACTGGACTGGCATGTCTGATATGACTGACATCACTGGTATGACTGACATATACTATACATATACTATAGATATGCATACAAACTATACATACATTTAGGTAGAAGTGTGTGTGTGTGTGTGTGTGGTAGTATATGTATTCAAACTATGACAACATATACTAATACATACATACATAAGTATACATAGAAACTATACATACATATAGGTATAAAGGTGTGTGTGTCTGTGTGTTTGTGTGAGAGACAAAAAGAAGCCAAATATCAGTTTGTATAAGCATGTGTTAGTCACTGAGATATGGGTGGGTATGGCTAGGGAAGTGTCATTGTGAATACTATAGGAAGGCCTGCTTGCGCCTGTATGTGTGTGTGCCTGGTTAATAGACACAGAGAGATCTAGGTAGCCAGAGCAATGTTTACTTAGGGCACAGAGATGGGAGGGGGAATGTGGGTGAGAGTGTGAGAGAGACTGAGAGTGTGAGTTTCAGCTTGCGTGCGTGTGAGAAGGAGAAGGTGACAGAGGGACTTTACATGCATTCTTATGCATTGTATATAATACTGCACTGTAGAGCCATACGATAACCGATTTAGATGAAACTTGACAAATTTGTTCAGGATGGGATTCTGAATGGGCTTGTGCATTTTGGTCAGAATTGGGTAAAATATGAAAGAGCTTTAAGAATATGAATATTATATGTATCGATGCTGTCCATTAAAAAAATATTTAGCAGGTATAAGTGTCCTCAAATCCAAAATCTTTGGATTGTTTTTTGATTTCACACTCTGTAGAGTATTATAAGACTTTGCTTGACATGATAGTATGAAAATCCTAGGAGGAGTATGAAAAGTGATGATTTCAAACTATTATTAACTGTAAATAAACTGTGCATTTTTTAATAGGACATGTAATGGGAAAGTTGTTCGCACTACTGCAAGGAATCAAAAGAGTCCAATTGCATGTTCCCAAGTGGAATTATGTAGGGGATACACTTGCTTTTTTTGCAATAGCGCCCCCCAGTGGCCAATCGACACCCGGCTGGATTATGTCATAGGGGGCGTGCACTTGTCCACACCCAAGAGGTTTCGTGCAGATCGACCAATTGTAAGCCTGTCAAACGCGTGCCGATCACTGATTGGCCGATTACGTCAGCCATTTTGGAAGTATGGCATGTCTGCTTTAGGACCTGGTTTCCAGAGGCCCATAGATGATGTCTGTCAAGTTTCATGTGGATCGGCCAATCTGAGTGCATGGGGCAAATTTTTGCATGTTATAGCGCCCCCTAGCAGGTGAGGTATGGCAACCTCTGCGAGCTGCCCCAGACCCTCACAGGGAAGCTGTCTGTGAAGTGCCATCTCATTACATGCAAGTTTTCTTAAGTTAGAGCTCCATATGCGCAAAATTTACTATTGAATTTACGCCCCCTCATTTGATTGGCTTATACTGACTAGGTAGTGAAGAAATTAGCATTTTTGTTGGATACATTTTAAAGTTCAGACTCTTCTGAACGTTTTGATACCACATATGTGCATGTATGTGAAAAATCCAGGGACTAGTTCGCGCTCAAAGATGTGTGTGATTTTGCACATTATGCAAATTAACTCGAAATCTAAGTGGGCGGAGCTTAATGGTTGTATATTAATTGTCCTATTGAATTTAGTCAAGGAATGTATAGGAACTGGAATTTTGGTTCTAGGACCTACGGTGTAGAAGATATGGACAAAAAGTCAATATGGTCCGCTATAGCGCCACCATCAGGCCAATTTGGGTCCCTGTATGGGAATCTGGTCCTTGGAGGTAACTGAACCTTTTTGCCAAGTTTGGGGTTTCTACGCATTACGGTCTAGGCTGCACAATACGTTTTAGGTCAAAAAATGGGACAAAGAATAATAAGAAAGAAAAATTCTAACAATTACAATAGGGTTCCCACACTATGTGTGTGTGAACCCTAATTATTGACCATCCACGGCTGATTTGTTCAGGTATATGTTCAGTCCAACTTTAAACCAACGAAGCTGCTGATGCCATATAACTCTCCCTTCACGTTTCTGACGGATCCATAAAAACGTCGTAAAAGCTGATTCATTTCATTTTTGTTGATAATACTAAAATCGACTGCAGTGTTGTTGCTCTTTAACCAGGATGTAAATACGTTAAATCAAATCAAATCAAATCAAAGTTTAGCAGCTTTACAGGGTTTACAAGGTTAACAATACTATGGGTCCAGAACCCTAATGAGCAAGCCAAAGGCGACAGTGGCGAGGAAAAACTCCCTATGATGGTGGGGAATAGGAAGAAACCTCGGGAGAACCAAGACTCAAAAGGGAACCCATCCTCCATTGGGCGGCCCGTTAACACACAAATACACAAGTCACACATAATTCACACAATCAGACTAGGTAAAAGGTAGAATTGAAAGTTCTGGGTTTTGATATTGTCACTGTAAATGTCTGTTGATGAATGCCAGGCTTTCATTCCGTGTCGGAGCAGTGATGCTGGTATTGTAGGCTCCGACTGCAGTGTTACTCCCCAGGTGAACCCCGGTATCATCACATCCACCAGCAGCCAGACCATCCCCCAGGTGCCTGCAGGTGCCTGTATCCAATCGTCTTGGGTAGAGCCATGCAAGAAGATAGATAATACAGACATGAGTGGACATGAATTTAAACCACCGTTGATTTAAATGTACGTAGCTCACGTGCCAGTGATCAGCATGTGGCTCCGGCAGACTAATCTATAGCAGCATAACTAAAGGGAGGGGTTCAGAGGTGACCACAGGCATGAGGGCTCACTGAGACATTGCTTTCCAGTCATGTCATAGTCACAAATAGAGTGATGCCAAGACACAGCTGGATGACAGCATCAACATCTCAGATCACCAGAAATCTCAACGTCTGGGGGCCCCCAAGCCCCTACACCTTACAAGGGGAATTTTAGCTGAAGGCTTGACTAAACAGGTGAGTCTTAAGTCTAGATTTAAAGATTGGAACTGTGTCAGAGTCTCGGATTGGAGCTGGAAGGCTATTCCATAATTGAGGGGCTTTAAAAGAGAAAGCTCTGCCTCCGGCTGTAGTTTTACTAATTTTTGGAACTACGAGAAATCCAGCATTTTGGGAGCGCAAAGGGCGAGATGGGTTGTAGTAATCAATGAGTTCACTCAGATATTGTGGGGCAAGACCATTTAACGCCTTATAGGTTAACAGGAGAACTTTAAATTCAATGCGATATTTAATCGGCAGCCAGTGTAGTGCGGCGAGAGTGGGACTAATATGATCGAATTTCCTAGCCTTGGTTAGGACTCTAGCTGCGGCATTTTGTACAAGTTGTAGCTTCTTTATGGACTGCTTAGAGCAGTGGTTCCCAAACTTTTTCTGCCGTGCCCCCCTTTAGTAGATGAGAATATTTTTGCGCCCCCCCCCCCCCCCACCTATTGACTAGGGATGCACCGATTCACGTTTTTCACTTCCGATACCCATTCATATCTATCTGAGGCTTGGTATCGGCCGATACTGATCCGATACCGATCTGATAAAACAGTGCTGAATCGACTTAAAACATTTTTTTTTTTAAACACAGACATACTGAATTACAAGTTTATTGAAAACTCTGCACCAGTATAGCACACTTAAACACACATAAAAACATGTAAAAACAGCACAACTTGCATTTGTTCAGTCAGGGCAATTATGAATATAACACTGAATGTAAAATAATAATACCAAAGAACCTGAAACAGACAAAAACAATAGGTTCACATCTTTGGTCAAACATGAAAAAATAAACTGCAAGAAACCTTTGAAATGGTTCAAGAATTCTAAATATCATTTAAAATAAATAAGGAGATGAAATAAGAGAAACAGCAATACCTATGCGGCTAGTTTGCTAGCGTTGACATCACGCAGAGCACAAAGCATGTAACGGCCAGAAATATGTGTACTGTCTCTTTAAGGGAGCGAGTTGAGCGCGCGTATGGAATATTGTTGTTATTTAGCTTTCTGCCGTAGAAAACCACTGCTCTTTATTTTATCTTTATTTTTATTTCTGTAAGTAACGCATTCAATGAGCTTTGGACAACTCACCAGTTCATGTATGAACAGTCAAGTAATGATGGAGCCCAGGTTTATTTTGGTCAACCAGCACATAAACGGACTAAGTGGAATAGCACCAGCGCGAGTACGAGTGAGTGATTCACCTCTTCTCTGTGTGCTTCGTGTTTCACTCGCCTGTTAACTGTCCAAGTTTTCTGTCCGTGTCGGAGTGTAACTCCGAAAAGCGTTACAAGCATAGAATTAGACTGAATAGATCTGTTTTAATGGATCGGTCACATTGTCACTGATACCCGATCTAGAATTTTTTCAGATATTAATATCGGAATCGGTGCATCCCTAATATTGACACATGTGCACGTTTTACTTTCAAGCTCCGCGCCCCCCCTGCAATAGCTCCGCGCCCCACCTAGGGGGCGCGCCCCCCACTTTGGGAACCACTGGCTTAGAGCATCCAATTAGAAGACTATTACAGTAGTCCAATCTCGACGAGACAAAAGCATGAACTAGCTTCTCTGCATCAGCTAATGAAAGTAAGTGTCTCAGCTTGGCAATATTACGTAAATGGAAAAAGGCAGCCTTAGTGACATTGCATACATGTGTGTCGAATGAAAGATCAGAATCAATAGTGACACCTAAACTTTTTGCAGTAGATTTTGGTGTTACTGTAAAACCATCTAGGGTAAGGGGAATATCAGCCCAATTGCTTCTAACAGCTTTAGGCCCAAGAATCAGTACCTCAGTCTTGTCAGAATTTAGTTTAAGAAAATTAGACGCCATCCAGTTTTTAATATCCTGGACGCAGTTCTCAATCTTGAGAGTTGTGGTGGTATCACCTGGATTAGAAGATACAGTGGAGGAAATAAGTATTTGATCCCCCACTGATTTTAAAAGTTTTAATATAAAACAATAAATGAAACGTCTCATAATTTTATGCCAGCTTTATTTTAACAGTGCCACATAGAATATCAAAAGAAAAACTGAGAAAATTACATGAAACGAGAAATAAAAAATAATTTGCATTTCATTGAGGGAAATAAGTATTTGATCCCCTAGTAAAACATAATTTAATACTTAGTGGCAAAACCCTTGTTGGCAAGCACAGCAGTCAGACGTATCTTATAGTTTTTTATAAGATTTGCACACACTTCAGGAGTAATTTTGGCCCACTCCTCTATGCAAATCATCTCCAAATCTTTAAGGTTTTTAGGCATGCATTTGGAAACGCGAAGCTTCAGCTCTCTCCATAGATTTTCTATGGGATTGAGGTCAGGAGACTGGCTAGGCCATTCCATGACCTTGATATGGTTCTTATGGAGCCACTCCTTTGTTTCCTTGGCTGTATGTTTTGGGTCATTGTCGTGCTGAAAGACCCATCCACGACCCATTTTCAGTGCCCTGGCAGAGGCAAGGAGGTTGTCACCCAGGATTTTGCGATACATGGCCTCGTTCATCTTCCCGTCAATGCAGTGAAGTTGAACTGTGCCCTTAGAAGAAAAACACCCCCAAAACATAACACTTCCACCACCATGCTTGATGGTGGGGATGGTAGTCTTAGGGTCATAGTCTGTATTTTTCTTCCTCCAAACACGTCGAGTTGAGTTGAAGCCAAAGAGCTCAATTTTGGTCTCATCTGACCACAGCACCTTCTCCCAGTCTCTCTCGGAGTCATTAATATGTTCATTGGCAAACTTGAGGCGGGCCTGGACGTGAGCCTTCTTGAGCAGAGGAACCTTGCGTGCACTGCAGGATTTTAAACCATTACGTCTCAGTGTATTACCAATGGTTTTTTTGGAGACTGTGGTCCCAGCTGCCTTGAGATCATTACTCAGCTCCTCCCGTGTAGTTCTTGACTGATTTTTCTCTTGATCAATGAGACTCCACGAGGTGATATCTTGCATGGAGCTCCAGGCCTGGGTCGATTGACAATAATGTTGTACTTCTTCCACTTCCAAATAATTGCACCAACAGTTGTCACCTTCTCATCCAGTTTCTTACTTATGGCTTTGTAGCCCATTCCAGCCTTGTGTAGGTCAACAATTTTGTCCCTGACATCTTTAGACAGCTCTTTAGTCTTGCCCATGGTGGAGATGTTGGGAGTGTCACTGAGACTGTTGGCAGGTGGCCTTTTATACAGGTGACAATTTTGGACAGGTGTCTCTCACCCAGGTAATGACTTTACTGTGATTAGAGTGTGTCAGTGGTCTGTGGGAGCCAACATTAGTCATGGTTTTACTAGGGGATCAAATACTTATTTCCCTCAATGAAATGCAAATTATTTTTTATTTCTCATTTCATGTAATTTTCTCCATTTGATATGTGATAGTGCCCAGTGGTAGCATATATAATGAGAATAATATGGGGCCCAGTACAGATCCTTGTGGGACACCATACTTTACTTTAGAATGCTCAGAGCATTCGTTATTTACTAGCACAAATTGGTAACGATCTGTCAGGTAGGACCTGAACCAGGAGAGTGCTTGACCTCTTATGCCAATGAGTGTCTCCAGTCTATTAAGTAGAATATTATGATCAATGGTGTCAAAAGCAGCACTGAGGTCTAGCAGTATGAGAAACGAAATGTGTCCTTTATCAGAGGATATTAAGAGATCATTCAGTACTTTAGTTAGTGCTGTTTCAGTGCTGTGATGAGCTCTAAATCCAGACTGAAATAACTCTAAGACATGTTCTGTCTGTAAGAAGGAAGAGAGTTGTGAAGAAACTACTTTCTCTAAAATTTTGGATATGAATGACAGATTAGAAATTGGCCTATAGTTGGACAGTTCTTGGGGGTTAAGTCCAGGTTTTTTAATTAGCGGCTTGATGACTGCAAGTTTAAATGAACTGGGAACGTAGCCCAGTATTATTATAGTAAGCAACGGTTCTACATTGCTGTGCAGTAAGTTGGGTTGGTACAGCATCTAGTATGCATGTGGAGGGTTTAGCAGATTTCACCAATGAAATAAGCTCCTCACAACCAATTGGGGAGAAGGACTCTAACAGGGCATCAGAGCTGAACAGACAGCTGTCAAGGTGCATTGGCATGTTGACAGGCTCTGAGATAGCACTACTAATGTTTTCCCTAATTTTATCAATCTTATCATTAAAGAATTTCATAAAATTGTTACTGCTACACTCTAGTGGAATAAGAGAATTGTTTTGTTCATGACTCCTCGTAAGGCTGGAAACAGTTTTAAAAAGTAGTCCTGCATTGTTCTTATGTTTTTCTATTAAGGCCGATAAGTATAAGGACTTTGCCATATGGAGGGCATGCTTATATTCAATAAGGCTGCTTTTCCATGATAGTCTATACACTTCTAACTTCATATTTCGCCATTTACATTCCAGGATCCGCGCGGCTCGTTTGAGGCTCATTGCTCATTGTACCATGGCGCTATTCTTCTCTCCGTGGCTCTCTTATATCGTAGTGGTGCAACTTTGTCTAAAGCTGTACGAAGGGAAGTCTCGACGTGCTCGGTGAAACGCTCTAGTCCTTCCGGAGCTACAAGTGGATCAGTGTTTGACAGACCCGGTAAAATATCAGTGAGCGCGGCTATGGTGCTGGGTGTTATAGCTCGTTTAATTTGATAGCGGGGTGGCCGATGAACACAGTCAGTTAAACACAACTCGTATGTTATGAGGCTGTGGTCAGAAACAGCCTCACTCTGAGGAAGAATTGCTAAACTGGATATGTCAATACCAAATGACAAGACCAAGTCTAAAGTATGACTACAGTTATGCGTAGGACCCACCACATTCTGAGTGATACCCATTGAATCAAGAATGGCTTGAAAATGAATGCTAAAAGAGTCACACCGATTTTCAAAATGGATATTAAAATCACCCACTATAATCACCTTATCGGCTGATAGCACTACATGAGACAGGAAGTCTGAAAACTCCTGCAAGAACTCAGAGTATGAACCAGGGGGGCGGTAAATAGTAATTAACATAAACGACTGTGACACTTTGTTGCTTGTTAAATTTGAAACATTTGATACAGTGAGGATGAGGTGTTCAAAAGAATTAAACTTGAAGCCAAATTTTTGAGAAATGCCTATATCAGAGTCATATATTGTGGCAACCCCACCTCCTTGACCATTTGGACGGGGGTTATGGACATATCTATAGCCAGAGGGAGAAGCTTCATTTAGGGCCATATAGTCGTCTGGTCGGGTCCAGGTTTCCGTCAAGCAAAGCATGCATAGATCATGATCGGTAATCATTTCATTAACAAGCAATGCTTTAGATGACAGGGATCTAATATTTAGTAGTCCTAGTTTCAGATTTAAACTGCTCTCTGAGGGAGCATAGTTGAATTTAACATTGATTAAATTTTGTCTACTAACTTTACGAGAATTATTTTTTGGTACTCGAGGAACAGACACAGTTTCAATCTGGTGTGACCTAGGTGACGTCTCTTTGCAGCTCGCAGACAGTCGGTTTAGCCTATTTGTCTGCTGCCTGGCCTCGGCTCTGGTTTGTCAATCCCCATTAACTACACCTACACTACCACTATTAGGCCTAGCAGATATGCTACGAGAAATGAGAGCAGCACCCTCCCAAGAGGGGTGAATGCCGTCTCGCTTCAAAAGGCCAGGCCTGCCCTCAAAACGTGTCCAATTATCTATATAACCCACTTTGTTATCTGAGCACCATTTAGACATCCAGCGGTGTAACGCCCATAACCTGCTGTAGGTTTCAGCGCCACGCCGAACTGGAATGGGACCAGAGCATATTACGGCATCTGACATCGTCCCCGCTAACTCGCACACCTCTTTAACATTATCCTTGGTGATCTCAGACTGTCTCAATCCCACATCATTGGTGCCGACGTGTATAACTATCTTAGACTACGTTAAGAGCCCAGGACGTTTGTTTAACGGTATTAATTTCGTTTTTCTGCATTTCCAGCTCATCCAAATCATTATTTGTAAGCATGACAAACCTTGGAGGCTCATTGGGGGAATCAGGCTGGTCATTTATAAAGTCATCCTCCAGTTTCAGATCGAAGCAAATGGTTTCGAAGCCAATAGATTTAATTAAATCCGTGTAATTCATTTTGATACTTTTGATACTTGTTTGTAGTTGCGCTGTTTGGCTTGTAAACGCCGCTTCGTTGCTAGGTTACCTGTATGTGGCAGAGTAATACATGGAGAGCTTCGGTTACAGTGCTATAACATGTAATATTGGCACTCCTAGATCGCCTCTCAGCCAATCACATTGTAGGGTCGGAACTAACTGGTGTAATAATTATTATACCAGTTAGTTCCGACCCTACAATGTGATTGGCTGAGAGGCGATCACTGTAACCGAAGCTCTCCATGTATTACTCCGCCACATCAGGTAACCTAGCAACGCAGCAGCGTTTACAAGCCAAACAGCGCAACTATAAACAAGCAGCAACATTATCAAAATGAATTACAGGGAGTTCGTTAAATCTATTGGCTTCGAAAGCATTTGTTTCGATCTGAAACTGGAGGATGAAGCTATAAGTGACCAGCCTGATTCCTCCAATGAGCCAAGGTTTGTCACGCGTACAAATAATGATTTGGATGAGCTGGAAATGCAGAGAAACTAAGTTTATACCGTAAAACAAACATCCTGGGCTCTTAATGTATTTATATCCTGGTTAAAGAGCAACGACATTGCAGTCGATTTTAGTATTAACCAAAATGAAATGAATCAGCTTTTACAACGTTTTTATGGATCCGTCAGAAACGTGAAGGGAGAGTTATATGGCATCAGCAGCTTCGTTGGTTTAGAGCTGGACTGAACACATACCTGAACGAACCTCCAATCAGCCGTGGATGGTCAATAATTGTTGTACTTTATTTTTAATAAATACAACTTCATCAACAGTTGTTTTTGTGTATATTTACCTCAAATATTTATTGGGTAAGGCTGTTCCAGTGTTGTGTAAGTTTAGCAGCGAGCCAATGATTGGAACTATTTTAACTGGCGGAGTGTTTTTAACCAAACAGGTCGTATTTTCTCGTCCTCTTTAACTCAAAATCTTTCAATAAACAGCGATAATTGAACTGTGGTATAATCGCAATAATACACTCGAGGTTCGTGCTATAACGTGTAATATTGGCACTGCTGTGCTGCGGTCATAGATCAGCACAGCAGTGCCAATATTACACGTTATAGCACGAACCTCGAGTGTTTTATTGCGATTATACCACAGTTCCATTATCGCTGTTTATTGAAATTATTGATATTACACGTTATAGCATGAACCTCGAGTGTATTATTGCGTAAATAATTATTGTAATAATAATAATTTTAATAATTTTGCTTCGCTTCGCTCATATTTGCTTGCCTTTGCCTCCCTCATAGGAATGAATTGCGAAGTTCGCTTCGCTTGGCCAAATTCGCGTGTATGTGTCGCCAGCTTTAACGTTTGATGTGGGAGTCTCCTGGGTTAAACTGTTGCTTAGCATCTCCACAGATTGCAATTTGGGTACTAGCACATTGCTTTGGTTAAAAGCATGTGTTAAATGTAGTGAATTTCGATGTGATATAATTAACCAGGGTATATAAACCACCCTGTTGGTAGTACTCATCTAATGGCGAACTTACCTCGATGTGTTTTTTCAAGTTTGATGGCGAGTTCATAAATGATGACCGCGATGTGTTCTTCGGAATGCAGAGGAGACACTTGAAGGAATACGAATCATTTTTCTTTTCGAGGAATTAAAACTATTCGGCTAAATAAAAAGCCAGGGGTGTTGGGGAAAGCCATGTGTTGCAGCCATGTCAGATCCTCAGCCAATTAGCGTACAAATCTTAATCTCTTACTGAGCGCTGATTGGTTATAGTCTTTTATTAAGCGTTGATTTAAAAATAGAAAAGGAACGAGATGTTTCTGTAAATGTAACGAAGTGAAAAGTAAAAAGTTTCGCTTTGAAATGTAGTGAAGTAAAAGTATAAAGTCTTACCAAATAAAAGTACTTGAGTAAAGTACAGATACATGGAAATGTTACTTAAGTACAGTAACAAATTACATTTACTTCGTTACTGTCCACCACTGGATTCAGCTAGCCGCAGTGCTAACAGCGGCAACGACACAGTGCTGCCCGGAGGTCAGTGCCCGTTCACCATAACAGAGAATGACGTCAGGAGAGTGTTCAGGTCAGTGCCCGTTCACCATAACAGAGAATGACGTCAGGAGAGTGTTCAGGTCAGTGCCCGTTCACCATAACAGAGAATGACATCAGGAGAGTGTTCAGGTCGGTGAACACGAGAAAAGCTTCGGGGCCAGACGGAATTAGTGGTCGAGTCCTGAAAGCTTGTGCAAACCAGCTTGCACCTGTAGTCACCGAAATCTTCAACCTGTCACCATGTGAAGGCGTCGTACCATTGTGCTTCAAGACCGTTATCGTCCCCATGCCGAAAAAATCCCAGCCAACCTGCTTCAATGACTATCGCCCTGTAGCCCTGACACCTGTAGTGATGAAGTGCTTTGAGAAACTGATCAGAGACTTCATCACTTCTTCACTGCCAGACTCCATGGATCCTCTGCAGTTTGCATACCGTCATAACTGCTCTGCAGAGGATGGCATCTCACACCTGCTGCACACATCACTCTCACACCTGGACACTGGGAGGGGGAATTATGTTAGAATTCTGTTTGTTGACTACAGCTCCGCATTTAACACAATTATCCCCTCCAAATTCACAGCGAAGTTGGAGGATCTGGGACTTCACCCATCTCTGTGCCACTGGATCTCCAACTTCCTCACAGACAGACCACAAACAGTACGGGTGGGAAAGCATGTCTCACCCTCACTCACCCTCAACACTGGAGCCCCCAGGACTGTGTTCTGAGCCCCCTGCTGTACTCATTGTACACACATGACTGTGTGGCCACTACCAGCTCCAACACCATCATCAAATTTGTTGCAACACCGTCGTGAGGGCTTGATCACCGGTGATGACGAAACAACCTACCTGGAGGAAATTAAACACCTGGAGGACTAGTGCCAGGGAAATAACCGCCTCCTCAACGTCAGCAAAACAAAGGAGCTGATAGTGGACTACAGGAAGAAGCAGGTGAGGAACTACCATCCTGTGGCCATCAACGGGACCATGGTGGAAAGAGTGGACAGTTTCCAGTACCTTGGAGTCGAGCGCAGGACTTGTCATGCACATGTCATGCCAACGTCGTGGCAAAGAAAGCTCGTCGACGTCTCTTCCACCTGAGACGCTTAAGGGACTTCAGACTGCCCTCCAAGATATTGAAAAACTTGCACCATAGAAAGCATCCTGACTGGGAACATCACAGCCTGGCTTGGTAACAGCACCCAGCAGGACAGATGAACTCTACAGAGGGTGGTACATTCAGCTGAACGCATCATCCGAGCAGAGCTGCCTGACCTGCAGAACATCTACACCAACCGATGCTGGACCAAGGCCAGAAAGATTGTGATGGACACAAACCACCCCAACAATGGACTCTCTGTTGCCGTCAGGAAGACGCTATCGCGCTCTGAAGACAAACACAGAGAGAATGAGGAGGAGCTTTTTCCCGCAGGCCATCCGTGCTCTGAACTCCAGACATTAATACATACTCGCACTAATGAACAATTTAATTAAATTTAATGCACACACCTGCACATTTTTAAATTGCACATTTAAATTGCATGTTATATTTTACACTGCATACGTTGTATATTTTTGCACTATATTATATTTTTCAAATTTAAACTATTCTATTTTTGTTGATAATGCTGCCCCCCCACCCCTTTCTCCCTACAATGTGAATGGACAGTCTAGAAGGCATTTCACTGCTGAGCTGTACAAAGTATGACCATGCTTGTGACCAATAAACTTGATTTGATTTGATGTAATGACCAGGGACACTTGTTCACCTCACCAAACTCTCACATGGATTAAGAGATGTAGATTGAACTCAGATAGTGAAAGAAAGTCGCTCTAGATGTTCCTCGGATTATCAAATCAAATCAAATATATTTGTATAGCGCTTTTCACAACACATGTTGTCACAAAGCACTTTACAGGATTTACAAGGTTAACAATACTATGGGTCCAAATCCCTAATGAGCAAGCCAAAGGATTATGCCAAAGGATTATGTGATAACCTGATGCCTGACTGTGACGCCGGGGGCGTCGGGACAGAGGCAGCCGGAGACGTGGGTTGGACAGAAGGTGGTTTATTATCCATGGCAACCAGTAATACTCGTAGCGCATACACAGCAAGGAATGCACGGTAAAGCTCGTAGCGCACACACTGTAGATGCAAGGTAAAGCTCGTAGCGCATACACTGTAGATGCAAGGTAAAGCTCGTAGCGCATATACTGTGGATGCAAGGTGAAGCTCGTAGCGCACACACACGGTAGGGACGTGCTATCAACCAGAGACGCTCGTGTAGCGGCAATGTGCAGCACTGGACCAGACGACCTGTGGGCTTAAGAAGTGCAAAGTAAACAAGAAACAGGTGCTCAGTATGACGGTGATTGCGACTGTGGGAGTGGCTGCGTGCGCGGGGGTGTGTGCTGGGATCGGCTGCTGGCCGGGTTGCGCGCCCTCTGGTGGCGACCCGGCCCCCTCACCGTGACACTGACTAACTGCTGGATTATTATTATTATTATTATTAACCTTTAATTTAACCAGGCAAGCCAGTAAGAACAATATTCTTATTTACAATGGCGGCCTGACAAGCGCCACAGGACACTTGAGAAGAAAAGAGAAACAGAAAAAGAAAAGAGAAGTAAAGAAGATAAAAAATTTAAGAACAATTACAAGCATCAATAAGTAATTTCTTAATGCAGTCCTTGAAGGCAGTTAATGAAATAAAAGTGTCCAATTTTAGGGTTTCTTGCAGTTTGTTCCAGTCGTTGGCAGCAGCATGTTGAAATGCAGTACAGCCTAGAGCAGTAGATGTTTTAGAAGGTTTTAGCTTAATATATGATGAAGACCTTGTGTTATATGTAGCTGAATCTATTTGCAGTAAATTACATAGATAAGGAGGTGAATGACCAAGTAGAGTTTTGTAGATAAAGGTAAACCAGTGAATTTTACGTCGAGTGAACAGAGAGGGCCAGTTAACAGATGAGTAGAGCGTACAATGATGAGTTCTAAATGGAGCGTTTGTTGCAAACCGTATGGCAGAATGATAGAGAGTGTCCAACTTATGAAGCAAGGATTTGGAAGCTGATTGATAGATAATGTCACCATAATCAAACAGAGGAAGTATAGTCATTTGAATGAGCATAAGTTTGACCGCTATAGTAAATGAAGAACGATTTCTGTATAAAAAACTGAGTTTTGCCTTAATCTTTAATTGTAACATGGAGATATGATGGGAAAATGATAGTGAACTGTCTAACCAAATGCCTAAATATTTATAAGTGATGTTTAACAATCCCAAACTGTGTATGAAATGTTGAATAACTGATCAGTATCAGAACTGTGTATGAAATGTTGAATAACTGATCAGTATCAGAACTGTGTATGAAATGTGGAATAACTTCTCAGTGTCAGAACTACTGATGATTCAAAAGACCAGGGGCCTCATGTACGAACGGTGCGTACGCACAAAAACATTGCGTACGCTACATTTCACGCAAACGGTCAGATGTACGAAATGTGATTTGAACGTGAGAAAGTGCATACACCTACGACACCTTTACCTCTGGCGTATGCATGTTTCTAATGTGTTTTCGTCAATTAGCGACACTTAGAGGTGATGCATTGAAATTACAACTATTAAGATATCCTTCACGCACACATTGTAGTAAGCCCTTATTGGGTAAAATAAAGTAAATTAATCAGAAAATTACACAGTAAATTAATCAGACAATTTCACTGCCTTACTGAAATAATCATTCAACGTGTTTCCACTTAGCCTAGATTATATAAACATGCATTAAATGTTGCACTGGAGTTCTTGGGAGATGGCAGCATTGACATTACTGGAAGATATTGCTAATGGCCGAATTCACCGAGAGCGCGTTTTCCGTGACCATTATGATTCTTTAGCCCATGATGATGACTGGCTTATAAGCCATTTCAGATTTCCAAGAAATGTCCTCTTCTGTTGAGTTGGGTCCAGTTTTGGAGAGAGAAACGCGAGGAGTTGCGCATTGCCAGCGGCAACGCTCGGCTTCCTGGCAACTGGCTTGTTTCAAAGCAAACTGGCAGACCGGTCAGGGATATCCCAGTCATCTTTGAGCCGGGCCATGCCAGCTGTTTTGGATGGGATCATCTGCATGTCAGCTAGTTATATAAAGTTCCCATATGAAGCGGTTGACCAGGCAAACATTAAAGCGCAATTTGCAGCGATAATGTTTTATGTTTCAATGTTTATTTCAAATATGGAAAACTAAAAACAAAACAAATGATAAAACAGATAACAAAACAATTTTACATATTTGAAAAGGAATGGGAAGAAGTATAAAACTTATTTAATCCCACCCTTCTCCAAAGCTTATTACAAAGAATAAAATATATATATATATATATTTCTTTCCCCCCCTCAATTAATTACATTTCATAAATACTGAAACTACCATTTCATTAACTCTATGAATATATTTTTGTATATAACTTCAAACATAAATATCCAGTGTATATGCATACACTCATAAGTACAAGCGTATACAGACATATACACAACCCCCTGAATTCCCATTTATTACAATGTATATACATAAATAATAATCAGGCACAATCAGCCTCCCTATATCTTTTAAAAATAATATTTTTGTACTTTTCTTTAAATTTTTTCATGTTTGGACATTCCTTTAGTTCCATACTCAGAATGTTCCATAATTTTACTCCAACAACAGAAATACAGAACCCTTTACGTGTTGTATGAAGATTTCTTCTTTTAAAATGTAACTGTCCCCTTAGTTGATAACCCTCTTCCCTTTCAATAAATACTTTCTGAATATTTGCTGGTAATAATTTGTTTTTTGCTTTAAATGCTATTTCTACTGTTTGCAAATCTACAAGATCTGTAAATTTGAGTAATTTTGACGACAGGAATAGTGAATTGGTATGATCCCTATAGCCAGCCCCATGTATTATCCTTATTGCTTTCTTTTGTAAAATAATTAATGGTTGTATAACAGTTTTATAATTATTGCCCCATATACTTGCACAATTATTTAAGTATGGGAGAACTAAGGAACAGTATAAAATATGAAGTGATTTGTAATTCAAAACTTGTTTTGCTTTATATAATATTGCAATTCCCCTTGAAACTTTAGCTTGTACATGTCTAATGTGAGATTTCCAGCTTATTTTATCATCAATTATTACGCCAAGAAAATTTATTTCAGTTACCCTTTCAATTTGACATCCATCTAAATGAAGTTGTAGTTCTAGTTTATCTCCACTGCGCCCAAAAAAAATGAACTTTGTTTTACTGATATTTAGTGATAGTTTGTTATTTTCAAACCAATTTTTTATTTTCTTTAACTCTGTATTTATTCTATCCTCCAACAATTTCAAATTATTCCCTGAAAAAACAGGTTTGTATCATCAGCAAATAAGACACATTTCAAGGACTCTGATACTTTACATAAATCATTAATATACAAAATAAATAACTTGGGTCCCAAAACTGACCCCTGCGGTACACCACAAGTAATGTCCAAACATGAAGAGCAGTGCACACCCATTTTTACAAACTGCTTCCTTTTTACAAAAATTTTACAAAATGCAACCCGAATATAATCGGGTTCATGTCTGTGAGTTTGGGTGGACTGTCCTAGGTTCAGTCCTCTGCTGTTACTATAACGCTGTTTGTCTGCAGCAGCAGCCGTCTTTTCTGTTACAACTGACACAGTTCATGTTGCAACATTACCTGAAGACTCATTTCTGGTGTCTTTGATCGTGGTGAGAACATGGCAAAATGTTAACAAAGAGTGCTGAGACTCCACATACTTGTCCAGTGAAGCCCACAAGTTGTAATGTCCTTCAGCAGCACTGGTAGATGATGTTAACAAAGAGTGCTGAGACTCTACATACTTGTCCAGTGAAGCCCACAAGTTGTAATGTCCTTCAGAAGCACTGGTAGATGATGTAGCAGTCAGTCTTCTGCTGACCCATTGAAGGAATATTTAATCTTCTAATGTTTGCTATAATCCCCCCCCTTCTTCCTGCCCGTTCTCTGTGTGTACCAGAGACTGTGGATCATTTACTCCCCAGCTGTGTCTCCTGCTCTTCTGCAGCAAGTTGCACGGTTGCAAGTTTCCTGTCCACCTCTGCCTTACATCATCTAATCAATATGCTGTATTTGCAGAAATTATACTCTGCCTTTGATGACTGTACCTTCATACAGATTATCCAATCATGCTTAAGAAGAATGCATTTATCTCCATGTATGGTAGTATATCATCTATGTTAGATTAGCATCATGAGCCCAGCCTGCTGCCTGCGTGCACAGGACTGGTCTGTGTTTTGTATAAATAGGAGGAACGCCCTCCTATTGTTGAACATCTGGGTACAGATTGCCTGTGTGAATAAACTTCTCTGTTGCTAGAGGAGGTTGTTCCTCATTTGTTCCGAGCTAGCTCGCCGCCACACACTTCTCTGCAGAGTGTTCCTATCAATTGATTATTCCTAGTGGTTTTCCTCCATGATTCCTCTGCTCATTACTGTACACGACAAGAGACGCTTTCTACAGAGAAACAAACTCTTACACCCATCAATAAGACAAGCACACTCTGGTCTCAGCCTTTCTACAGCAGGAATCCAAGATGGTGATCACAGACAGGAAGTTAACCTTTTCCAAGCCACTGCATTTTTTCATTCAAATTAGCACCAATACAAGGAGACATTTGGGCACTTTCCACAGAAATGACATGTCAGCATTTTGACT